>NC_056748.1:1090154231-1090201731 GCF_019279795.1 Protopterus annectens
TGTTTGCCAGTCAAGAGGTACCCCAGGCATCTCAGACTCCTCTACGGTGGGCTTCCTAGGAACCCATTTGACTGCTAAGGATATGGGAAGAATAAAAAAAAGAAAACTTTCCAAGAGTGTCCTAGAGCATTGCACTAGTCAGCAGAATGCACTAAAGGTGACCGTGTCAATTGTTCAAAGACCACCCAAGGGAACATGTAATTGGAATGCCAAAACCAGAGAATTCTAGGTCAGGCGCCACAGTTTAGTTCTGGTTTCTTTAGTTGAGAATAAATTTGTAGACAATGACAAGGAACCTTTGTAATTATTGAGCAAGTGAATTAAGTAGATTATAGAGCAAGCAAGTAGGAAAGGGACACCCTGAGCAAATACAACACATTTATGTTTAAGAGCTTTAAAGAGAAGAACAGGTTGTTACAGTTAATTCAGTAACTGAAACTAAAAACTTGGAAAAGTAGCAGGCAGATCTCCATACCTGAGGTGATCATAGATGACTCCTTCTGAAGACCCTAAAAACAAGAGGTACTGAAGTGCTTACTCCAGAATAAAGAAGCATTTTTAAAAGTTGCCTTGTAGGACCATATTTATTAAATATTACATAGGATCTGTTCCTGGATATAAAGTCCACTTAAAACCATTCAAGATATCAGAATGCTGGAAATAGGTAGTCTGAAAGGAAGTATACGAAACATTGGGTAATTGAAGAATCTGACAGCAAATGGGACAGTCCAGTGGTACTAGATGCCCTGACTTAAATTACTTTTGTAGTATTCCTGAAATAGGAGTTGTCACTACTGAAATCCAGCCAGAGTATTAAAGTTTTACCTCCATTGTTTGGCCTCAGCTTGTAGGTGTTGGAGACTATAGATGGACATATGAGCAAGTACTTCAGACTATCTCACCACCAGCCCAGATGCAGGTCATGCATCCATTGGACTGATTACCATTTGGCTGTTCGTACTGTTGCTTCACTCAATTATTTTCTCAGATAAGTGTGCCATTGGGGAACCCTCCTTTGCCTTGTTTTTTTATACTGTTTTTGTTCAAATTTGTCAGCTGTCAGCCAGGAGGGGGAAGTGCAAATTTAGTAGGCATATTTCTTACAAGAGCTTGCACACTAAGTGCCTTTTCTGTCTAGGCTTGGAACACAATCACAAATCCTGCTCCTTTTGTCAATCATTCATTCCAAAATCCTTAGGTCAAGGCTTTATTCTCTTGACACCTTTCTGGAACCTCAGTGTCTTAACACCTGGCTCAGTCCAATATAGCAGAATCTGCATCCCCTCACATCACTCTGTCACCTAAAAAGAAGCTTAAGGGGCTCAGAAGAAATACACAGTCCAACATTTCAGACTCTGGCACATCTTATGAGGTTGCAAAACCCATGGTACATCAGGATACTTCTCAGATGCCTGCTACTGAGACTCTGTCAGAGACTGTTATAGCTCTTGAGGCCTTGCAGGCTGTGTATATGTCTGATGAACCATGAGTCATCATTTCCAAGGGCCCTCATGGCATCCCTCAAATATTCGTTAGGGAAGAAATCCCAGGTACAGTCATAGAGGTTAAGCAGGGTTCTGAACTTCTGCATCTCATCCAAGCAGATGTCATACCCAAAAAGAAAAAATAAATCAGAGACGTAGCCTCTCCCTCAGAACTAAGACAAAAGGAGTAGATAGATTTCTACAAAGGCTTGTTCAAGCTTTTATGGTTTTGAAATCCTGCAACTCTGGGTCTCCATAACCACAGGCTAATCCTGAAAAAAAACATAGTTTGGAATCTTCTTCTTCTTCTGAAGGACAAGATCATGATTCAGGTCACTCTCTAGACTGTTCTTTCAGTTGCACTCCCCTGGTGAAATCTCTTCAGATTAAGAGGACTCTGTGTCTCCAGATCTCCCTATAATTTTTTTAGAGAAACTATTCAGAATATGATGAAACATTATTAATGGCAATACACTCAGATCTCTGATGTACTGAAGAGGTATTACAGCATCTTGAAAATGGGTACTTCTGCCCCTTCCCAGTCCCTTTCTATTCTTGAGGCTTTCCTGGACACTTTCAAGTCCATCTTTTTAGCTCCTGACTCTCAACCACCAGGTTTTAGAAGGTGCATGATTATCTAAAATATTTATATAAGAATCCTGTGCAAGACCTCTCTGCATTGTCTCTTTCTTCAGATAAGCCCTGTAAGCTCTTACCCAGAGCTAGTGCCATGCCTACAGACAAAGATGGTAGGGCTATGGATAGGTGGAGAAAGAAGGTATGCACCTCTTCTACCTTTGCATTTAGAGTAGTTAATTGTAGAATATAATTGCAAATGGAACAGTCCAATATTACTAGTTCCAAAGCACAATGGGACAATTTCATTCTGCAATGACTTTTAGAAAATGTACTATCACCAAATTTGACAGCTACCCCATGCCCATGGCAGATGAGTTAACCAAGCAATTAGGGAAGGCTAGATTCCTTACTACACTGGAGCTAACAAAGGGGTATTGTAAAATCCTCTTAGAGAAGAATGCTAAAAAGATGACTGCCTTGTCTACTGAAGATGGGTTTTAGCAATATATGATACTCCCATTTGGCTTTCACAGGGCCCCTGCTATTACTTAATGGTGTACGAATCATATGCTTCAGGACACAGATCTTACATGGCTGTGTACTTCGATAATGTAGTCATCCATTCAGAAGACTGGGACTTGCATCTTCCCAAGGTTCTAGCCATCTTCAAGATGTTGAAATAAGTTTTGGTTACTCTGAGTGCTCCGAAACATAAGGTCAGGATTTTGAGAAGTTATATATGAGGTATATCATCAGGGGGAGCACTCTTGGACCCAGAATAAAAACACAAAATCAGTTGGACAGTGGACAGTTCCACAGATGAAGAAGCAGGTAAGGGCCTTGTTGGGTGTAGGACATTGCAGAATACTTGCATGCCATTTTGCTAGCATTAACAAACCCTTATCATTGCTCCTACTTACCCATTCTTCAACCAGCAACCTTTCCCCAAATCAGACTCTGTCATCAGTTTACAGCATAGCTTAATTCTTCCCTTCTTCCAATCCAACAGGCCATAAAATCCTCTAAATTGTGGTGTTCTTTACTTTTAAATAGACTCTCGAATCACTTTTCACTCTTAGGTTATTTCACAAATGTTTCATTATTTCCTGCCCATTCACAAGCCCACACGTCATAGCCATTATATCTTAACATTTGCACTCTACCTTTTGAACATCACCTATCTGAAAACACAGGATCATCTTTCTTGCTGGCCTATCCCTGCTGGCCTTTATTACCCTCTGCCCTTTGATTGCTGTCACTATGTACCTTTGAAAATCTAGAACTCCAGGTTCCTAATTCTTCTTTTCCATAAATGTCCTACTTTTCTTGATTCCTAATCTACAGCCCCTGCAAAGTAAATTAGGAACTGGTTTCTGCATCATTCCTTCTGGGTTTTCCTAGGCAATATGTACAATTGCTTGAGTCAGCACATACATCTAACAAACCCTGTATCCCAGACATAAATATCAACCCATCAAGCTACTTTAGACTCTTCATCACTGTTCTTTTTATCTCTGAATTTGTCTCCCCACACTTCCCCAAGCTGACCTTGTATTACTAGAGATTTTGAAGTGAGTACTGTATTCACACAGAAGTGCCAAGATAGCTATACTGCAGTCCGTGCATGAAACACACAAAGACTAGACTGTCAGATCACTTTCTTTTTTTTTCTATGGATTATCTTAACTCCAAGTTTTCTTCACCCATTGGTCCTGTTCCAGAATTAAATAAGACCATGTTCCTTGCTGGCAACGTACTGTTGACTGCTGAACAGCGCTAAAAGCTGATACAGGGAAAAGTAACAATTGTTAGGTCATCTACTTAGCTGTTGGTGGTGTCTGAATTGTTATTATTATTATTATTATATTATTTCTACCATCCTACAGCTAATTTACACTGAATTACAGACCCAACAAGATATGTAAATTTGCTACTAAGTGGACAACCTGCCTTGTCACCATAGGTAAACAGGTAGACTGTATAGGCCACAAATGTTACATTTCTATATATTCTTTTACTTGCAACAGAACCCTAAAAACATTATAACTTATCTCTTTCAGTTATGTCCTATGTTATTTTAAACTATAGACATTATCTCAAAGTGTTTTCCCTCACTATATTTTCCACGTCTCTTACACATTTAACTGCCTAGCAGTACCTCAATTGAATGAATAATGTGTACACAGTATTATACATGAAAATGACATTGTAACAAAAAATCAAGCATGTCAACAATGTCATTACCTAGGCTTCTTAAATTCCACTAAGTGAACCAACTGAATTGTGTATAACAATGCATATTGGGCTATTCTAAAACCTACAATTGTAACTTGTATAACTACAGTACAGCAGATGTTTCTCTACCCCTTTTAATCTGTGTAAAACAACAATGCATTTTTATGTTCTGCACTCTGTGTTCTCCCTTTGGTATGTCATATGATGGATTTGCAGTCTTCCTAATTTTCATGATATATATTTTTTACAATGTCTGTACTTTTCTAAATAATTGTACTAATTTACTGTTGTTTGTGGAGCTTTTGTCCCCAGGCCTCTGCTGAAAATGGACAACCTGCTCAGTTGGACTTTCCTGGTAAACAAATGTAAAATAAATAAAAAAATAAAATAAATATATACTTACATTCCTGATTAAATTTACTGTCCACTACAGAATCACGCTGCTCTTACTTCTAAGATACAGTATACATGTGTACTCGGATTGGCTACGACTGGCAGCTGATATGGGCAACCCATACTGCACACCTTCCAACCCGAGTCACAACATTTAAGCTAAACAATCTCTACTCCTCTAAAACATCATCTTCCTCTAAAGATATAGTGCCAACAAAGCAAATGACAAATTAAAAGTGCATGAAGAAACTTTTTCTAAAGCTCTTCAACTAAATGGAAAGAAACAGAATACTACAGTACAACTATTTAATAAAATGCAGCACCAGCCTGTTTTTCAGAATATATTTCATAAACAGTAGCATTAAACACTATAGTATTAATTAATACATACAACCTCAAACATGTTACAGCAGAACATAATTCTATGTGCTGCATTTTAACATAGGCTGGGAAGACCATAAGAACACACTTACCATTTTTTCAGATTCGCCCCACTTATCAAATAAACTACCAATACAAACAGCATTACGTGGAAGGAAATTGCACAGGATTGGATACTTATAGCTAAAACTAATAACTCAGTGGCAGTGGTAGTTCTCTCTGGCAGTATAAGTGACCAAAACCCAACTTATTTAATAATGAAAAATATTAAACTTCAAAGAATTATCTCTTACAATTACATAAATTCATAGAAGAAATACCAAGACTCTATATTAATTTCTATTGTCTACCAGTTTAATAACTAGTCTCTTCTACAACCCCTCCCCAAATAGGAAGCAGTCAACTACTAGAATACCATCTTTCTTGACATCCTAAACTCCATAGCACCAATTTATAGAAAATTTGTTATGTACAACACTATGACTTTTATATTGAACCCTAAGAGATAATACCTAGAAAACTTGGAAAAACCTCAACATTCAGCTAATAGCCTTGAGAGCTACAAGTCTTAGAAATATAGTTTAACAAAAATTGCTAATGAACATTGCATAATCCAAATCACACGCGCACACACACACACACACACACACACACACACACACACACACACACACACACACACACACACGTGCACACATGCACACACGCACACACACACTCAGACACACACACACAAAATCAGCCAAACACACTTTGAAAGTGTATTGATTTATAGTGGGAAAGTCCAACTGGGTGCTGCTCATTTTTAGTGGAGACCCAGTGAGAAAAGCTCTACAGAATTATATGAATACATAATTAGGAAATTTTTGCAGTAGAGCTGAAAAACAAGTAAGTGACAACATTTTTCAAACATATATTCAGTGACAACAAATTATACAGTAATATTTATATGGATGAAAATTAAGTTGAGAAAAGATAGGAGTTATAGTCAATATTAAGGAAGTGAGGTAGATGAGCTGGAGAGGGAAAGAGCGAGCGGAAGAAAGGAGCAGATGAAAGACAGTGGGTAGTATTTTAGCAGTGGGTCAGGAAAGAGTTATAGGTGACAGATGGGTGCTAAAAAGTATAGGGATGCATGTAGGGTATATATAGGTAGAGGAAGAAAGAGAAAACAGTATATAGAGGAGGTCTGAGTTCAAGAAATGGAAAGGACTGGGAGAAGAGCAGCTTGGTGAGCTGCATGAGCAGATCGGGGATTGGTTTAAATGTTGTTTGAGCTAGATTTGAAGCTGCTTACCCCTTCTAGCTGATACCTTTGGTGCTTTTGTTGGAGGTTGATTTAATGTTTTCTTGTCTGTTTTGACTTGATCCTTGGCAAGGTTTCTGAAATGTCTAAACTTTTGAAATATATGCTCAGTTTTATTTTTGTGCCATTACTTCCAGGCTTTGCCCTTTTGCACCATACGCTGAGTGGTATCCGTTGACAGCCATGGAGCAGGAGCAAGGGCAAGATTTTACCATTTTTGCTCCTACAAGAGCTAAACTATTTAGAATTTTCAGAAAAAGTAGTACTGAAATGAGAAACTGTTTAATTCAGGGGCATAGTCCTTAATCATTCCAACTGCTGCAGGACAGAGTTGAGATGAATTAGTTTTTGTCAGATTTGGTTAGATTTGTTTTTGATTATAGATTACTTGTTTAAGTGGGCTATACTGCTCCCTGATGGCATATGTTGGGAGGTGGTCATAAACAGTGTCTGGCAAGCAACCATAATATTTTACTTTGTTAATTATAGTAAGTTAGAATACAATCTACAATATATTTCCTGTTAGTATTTCTATTGAGCCTGGTGGTAGTGGAATTTATAAACTAGCTCAATTCATATAAGTTTATTGAATTTTTATTTTGGGCTGAGCATGAACATGGTCAGTAATGATCACTGATCAGTGCACTACCCATAAATCAATCAATTGATCAATCAATCAATAAATCTTTAGGTTGTCCTTATTAAAGGTTTGCCAGTCAGTGTTAAGATCCTTTAAAATGAATGTTTCATGATGGATGAAATCAGACATCCAATGGAGGATATTTTCAGTACTGGGATTGTAAGCTGGTGGGATATATAGGGCTGAGATAAATATGATTTTTCTGTATCTAATTTTGATATGGACTAATAGTAACTTGGCTTTCTGGAATTTTGTGGATATTTAGGTGGACTGGGTGGGTTTTAAGGTGTATTTTGTAAATGATTGCAACTCTTACTGCCCTTTTATGTTTCTTACACAAGTAAGTTGAAGCCAGGAGAAATAATTTCATTGTCAATTATTTCTGAATATATCAAAGTCTTGATTACAAGTAGTACATCTGGGGAGTAAAAAGTTAGATATGCATGGATGTCCTGAATTTTATTACAGATGCTTCTAAAATTCATATTAAACAGGAGTATATCTGAGTTACTTGAAGACAAGGAAACTGAGTTGGTAAACTTGGGTGGTAGGAAGATAGCTGCAGTGAGATCTTGGTGTGTAGGGTAAAGGTTTGAGTGAATATCCCCACAAAGTGTCAGGGTGGAAGTGGTGTGTAAAAAGGTATACAGCCACTTTCATTTGTATTTAAGTTTTACAAATAAATTTTGGGTGTTACCATTTGATTTAATGTACCTATAAAAGAAGAGGCAGAACATGCTGAGTGGTACAGAGTATAAGGTATAATGAAAGGAAAGAGAAGAGAGGAGAAGGAGTTATAGTGTAATGTGTGAGGCTCTGTATTTGAGGAAGATATAATGTGAAAGCGGTATGACACGAAGTAAGGTGAGTGAATGAACTGAGCATGCACAGTAGTAATATTTGAACTAGAAATATTGTGATTTGAGGTGAAGGATGCAGGATGTAAAGATATAGTATTACAAAATATTTTAAGAAACATAATTTTACAATCTTCAAGAATAATACAGTAAAAAATAAAAAAAAAATCTAGAGTTTAAACAATTATACTTACATTCCTTGGTAAAACACTGACATATTTTTGCCTTGTACATGCCATGTTATTATTCCCTGTACAATGAATATGCCTAATCTTTATGTTAAGTATAATATTTTAACTATTTTCCATACTATTTTGATATATCTTTTATGTAATTTCCTTTATATGTTTGAAATTGCTTGTGTCATTATTTAAAACGTTATGTAAGTTCTTTATGTCTCCTTGGAGCTTTTCTCCCTGGGCCCCCACTGAAAATGGGCTTTGTTTGGCCCAGTGGACTTTCCCGGACAAGAAATGCCAATAAATAAATAAATAAATAATCATACCAAATTAGCTACAAGGTGAAAACAATGGCTAGGAATATATACAACTTATATGAAATTACATTTAGAGAAATGTTATCCAGTTTAGAGAAATTAAAGGTACATTAGTATAATACAAGCAGGAACTGTAATATAAAGTGGAAGAAAAAAAAGAGGGCTGTGGCATATTCGTGGCATAACATTTGATTGATGCAAGGAAGTAAGTGATAATAGTGTAATAAGAAGGTGTGAGGTCCGAATATGTATTTGTTCAGATTTAGGGATATACTTTATCTTGGGGTTCAGCAATAAGAGAGCCAGAGTTTGGCAAGGAAGTCTTTCAAAATGTTTTTAAAGGACTGGAGAGAGGGCATTGATCTAACTGGTAGAGATAAGGAGATCTGGGCCTTAACAGAATGGTATGAATTACAGACTATGCCCAACAGATCTGATAGTTTTGTGAAAAGAGAGGAGTTTTTGGTCACCAGATCATAATAACCAGTGGGAACATAATTATGTAGAGTGGTATTTAGTGTTGGTCAAGCAAATGGATGCTGGGTAATTTTATTGGTGGTAAAAAGCTGTGTATGTTACTTGATGGGGCAGTTCTAGCCAATTTGCACGTTTTTGTGCTATGTAGTGGTGGGTTCTGAAAGGGGAATTTGCAGCAAATGTAAACACTTTATTATAGCGTTGTTCAAGTTTTGCTTTTTGTGATGTGTGAAGGTTAGTAAGAATGGGAGCACCGTAAAGTACTGATGGAGGGAGGTAAGCAGTGAGAAGTGTAGTTTTAGCTGTGCTGGTGAGAACGTTTTTGGCTCTGTAAGGCATCCTTAGTTTTGTGTCGGTTTTTTATATAATTTTGAATATACAGCTTGAATGTAAGATTATCATCCATTACCCCTAATAATCTGATATCAAAAGTGACTTCAATGATTGTACTATTAAGGAAAAGGATTTAAAATTTAGATTTTTCATGAGAGAGGGACTTGGGGGGGGGGGTGGTTGTTTGTATTTTTTTGGGGGGTGGTGAGCATGAGCTGTGAGTTACAAAGCCATATTTCAGTGGCTGTTAAAGCTTCCTCAGTAATTTTTTGAAGGTGTGCCGGGTTGCCTGATTTGCATATGAATGTGGATTCATCTACATACTATATTAAGGAGGCCTGTTGTATGGATGGGTGAAAGGAGTTGGTGAGAATGTTAAAGATGAGGGGACCAAGAATAAAGCCTTCTGGTACAGCAGTGGCAACTGGAAGGTATGGAGAGAGGGTGGAATGCCATTTTACTGATACCTATTGGAAAAGTAGCTTTTGAACCAGAGATAGATATAGTGAGGATATTTCAATTAGTTGTTTGTTGTGATAGAATGGGTCGAATGCTTTTGACAAGTCTAGAGATAAGGAGGGGACAGAGAGAGTGAACATGAGATTCCTGGATTTACCTTTTTAAAAGGATTGAGAAAGGATAGGCTATGCTATGGGCTGCTATTTTAACATATTCGCTTGGAAGGTCATCAGCTGAAGTAGAGCGTGGCCTGAGTTTAACAGTAGTTTTATAAAGGATGTGGGCACAGGTTTGAAGGTAATAGCGGATGCGATGACATGGCTGTTTGGTGGGATTGGAATTAGATGTGGTTGAATGCTTGGTTAGGGATGCTATACTATTTATGATGCTTGGTTAGGGATGCTATACTATTTATGAAATAAAAGTGAAATTCTACTGCAATTTTGTATGGTGAGTTATTTTGAATTTTTGGCCAAGATGTAAGATTTCTTTAATTGCTGACCAGAAGTTTCAGGGTTGTGTTTACTTTCATTCTGAAAGTTGTTATAGTATAGATTGTAGTCATTATTTATTTGCTTTTATAGGATGGCTAAGGAGGATTCTGAGGTTTTCAAGATATTGTGGTATTTTATATTTCTGCCACACTTTCTATGCTTTTTCTCTATCCTGCATTAGCATTCTACTCTTTTTGGATAGCCAAATTGCATTATTTGTTTTAGTCTCTTCCTTCAAGAGGGTATAAGGCTATTTAGGAAATTTTGGAAAAGTCGTATTGAATTAATTTACAGCATCATCTAAGGAGAGGATTTTTAAGAAGTTCCAGTTAATAGATGATAGGATAACAATAACATGCTGTTTGAGATGTCTGAGATTTCTGCTTACAAAGATTAAGAGAAGGTCAATTATAAAGTATGACACTGTACCTGTGGGGTGAATTTGTTTGTGTCTGATATTAGGATCCAATCTAATAAGGAACTTGATATCTTGCTATAATTTGTGGGGCTATTAATCTGTTGTGTGAAACCATATAAGTTCATGCTAGCGGAATTAGATGTTATGTCCGAATAACAGATATTTGTATCATCTAGTTGTATTTTTTCATGTGGAATTGTTATGGATATCCAGTGTAGGATATCTTCCAGTGCTGCTGTGTTGTCATCAGGAGGGATGTAATGGAAAGAAATGCATATTTATCTATATTTTTCTATTTTCAGGAAAGTAATAAGAAGCTCCACTGAACTGAATTTTGGTACTAGTTTCTTGTAGGGAGAAATGTATTATTTGCTGGGAAATATTAGAGCAATACTACCACCTTTCCTCTTTCTGTGTTCACTACAGATGATATAATAGACAGGGAGAGGGTGTGATTTTGGAGTTGATTATGCCGGGTTTAAGCAATGTTTCTGTTCTACTGAGAATGTCAGACTTGTGTTGTATAATTGAGGCATGTAGTTCAGTAGTTTTATTTTTTATACTTTTAATATTTATAGTGGCAAAAGTTAGATTAGCAGGGTATGGGAGGTAGACTGTTGGGTTACATTAGTGTGTGGAAGGGAATTGCCTTGATGTTGGCTATGATAGGTGGTGCCAGATTTAGGGTGAAAGTCCCCTCCTAGGAGGATTTTAATATATTGGGGTATTACTAATTTTTGTTTTTACAGAGTATTTTTCCACTTAATTTTATTTTGATTTGAGATGAAATGGTGTTCAGTCTATATCCAGGGTAAAGATGAAAGGCATCATTAAATAGGTTTGGTGTAATGTGTGGAGAAGTTAAGGAGGAAGTATGGAAAACTGGTTGTAACAAAGTTGGAGATATACTGAAAGCAATTAATGAGTCATGGTAGGATGAGAGATGGCTCAATAGTAGGGGAAGAATAAAGGATAAGCTGAGAAGTATCATGATTAAATAAAGGATCTATATGCTACTGATGGCAGGTCAGGTAGTGGGGACGTAAGGATCAAGAAGGAAACAAGAAGTTGCAGGGCTATCGAATATTTAGTGGTGGTGGAGTTTATCTACTGCACTAAACACTCTATGTAAAGCAAATTTATCAAATTAAGTTCATACGGAATCTGTAAGGACAACCATAGAGTACTCCTATAAATAACAAAAGCACTCTCAGATTACAGATTCATTACATTACATTACTGCTATAGTACTTTTCCTAAAATGTAGTAGGTGTAATTCAGTCCAAGACTTTCAGTTTATAACCATCTTAAAGGTTATTGAATGATTACGTCCTTCATGCAGAGTAATAAAAATGAGTAGTCCATTCATTCTGTTGCAGTTTAACAACAATAAACAAACAGATTTTCCAAAATAATTCACAGAGAGAGTAGATTGTAAAGTAGTCTTAGCTCAGCAATGGTTTTTAGGCAGCAAGAAAAACGGTTATCACAACAAAACAGAAACAAAAACCATACATTTTGCTTTAAGCACACATCACATTCCCCAGGCAAGTAATTAACTTCCTTACCTAACTTTTGATTTAAATGTAAATAACTTGGATGAAAAGAAAGTAACTTCACCATAGCTAACTTCTTGATTGCCTTCTTTGTAGAATCTGTACCTAAATAAATCATAATGAATCAATTACATTACAGCACCATAAGGAAAATAACTAGATCAGTTTCACCCTATAATCTCTGCCTGTTTGCCACATTTAAAACTACTAGCTAAATTAAAGCCATTACTTTTGTATCACACAATCTACTGGGGGACTATCTAAAAATCAAACAGAGTGATAGCATACCCCATTTTTTGAAATATTTTTATTCAGGTTTTAATATTCAAATAACAATAACATTTGAAATGCATAGAATTACATAACTAAGAAAAAACAATTAAAAAAAGGAATATTAAAAAAGCAAAACAACAAAAACAACTATTTTCTAAAGTGTCTAATGTACAACAAGAATTCTAAAAGATTGCAAAAACTATCATTAATTATTTAAGTATTAACAACAATTTAGCAGTTCTCTAAATTTCATCCAAATGTTGTAGGGTTCTGGTTGTTCTTTTCTTGACTGTAGTAAGTTCTAATTGACAAACCTTGGTTACAAATTCTTTCATAGTTGGAGTAGATTCATTTTTTATTCTTAGTAATAACATTTCTTGCTATTGTTAAAATACTCTATAAAAGTGGGTATTTTATTTTCACAACACAAGCAGGAATTGGAATATTAAATAAAATTTGTGATTTGGTTAAAATAAATTTATCATTGAATATTGCCTGTAAAAAAGATTAATATTATCCCAGAAGGGTTTAAGTACAACACGATCAAAACATATGTTGCCAGGCATCTTTTAACTTAGATCTCCAACATTCTACTTTTTTTGTATACTAATTCAACTCTATGTGGTGTGATAAAAGTCCTGTGCATGAATTTCCAAGAGAATATTCTCCATTTTAATGAGGAAGTAGTTTGTTTTGATGATATTAGCATTATTTTGTATTGTCATCACTTGGATAGTTATTATTCATGAGTATGAAATATTCCCAATACCTTTCTTTGAAGTATTTAATTGTATTTTAACCACGTTTTATATTTTGGATAGAAGTCCTTTCTCCAGTATACCCTGTTGTATCAGAATAATTAAAATATCAATACACTTAAGCATAGAGTTTCATACTGTTGGTTGCATTAGTTTAATCTTATATTCTGCAATTTGTTTACAATTTGGAATGCCTAACCACGTTTCCTTATTCAAATTTAATTGTTTTATTATATAATCTACACTTTGCAGTGTTTCACTATCCATCACCTAAAACTAATAGATCACATTTTCCCTTTAAGTGTGATCATCGATGATAAATAAAATGCCAAGATATTATTTTTATTAAAAGCTGTATGAAATAATAGAAAAATCCATGCTTTATATTCTGGATTCTTATATATAAAATGTCTAAAGGTGATAAGTATCATGAAAATGTAAGAAGAATTGATTGTTTTTTTTGCTATTTGAAAAGTATTCTTTTAACAACCAATAAATATTATTATTTAATATTATATGTTAGTTTGAATTTGTCAGGTGATTGGATTTTAACCAGATGTTTTCTTGCATCTATTTCTATTTGGCCTTATAATTATTATTTAACAAACCAGTCTTGGTGACTGATGATAGAGAATATAATTCTAGATCTGCCAGATCAATGTCACCTAAAGATCCATCACTTATATGATGATTTAAAACTAATCTGTTTGTTCGTATACTAAAGAAATCTCAGAATTAAAGAATTAAACACTTTTATATTATTTTTTTGGGGGAGTGGAAGAGATAGATTATAGGTTCATAGGTTTATAGGTGTTTAATATGCTAATCACCACAAGGGCCTTTTTAAGCCAACCATCCATCCAAAATCGCTGACAAGTTCTGATACCCTTGATAAGTGTAAGCATGGGCCTGGGAGATGAACCATTTACAAGTTACCTGTTTGCATTAGAAATATAGGTGCCAAACCAGGGATGAATGTTCAGTTTCCCATCCAATTGTCCAAATTGCACTTGAATTGGGTTATGGAGAAACTCTGATTCACATGGATGGGGAACCTGTTCCATAGACTGGGTACTCTCTGGGATATATTCCTGTCTCTCCAGCAGGTCCTATTTATATCACAGGCAAGGTTTAAATCTTTAGAATGGGTAATTCTGCTACTGTTTATTTTGTGGAAATGCAAGAGGTCCATCAGAGTGGAGTCTGACAATGCTCTGTGTGCTAGGCATAGATCTCCCCTCAAAAGCCTGTAGAAGACAGAATACAAGGATAGGGCCTTGAGGTGGTCTGAATAGGACAAATTACGTATGCCTTGTATTCTGTTAGTGAGGAACTTCTGTGGATGTTCCAGTTATTGGATATGCCTGGTTAGGTGCATACCAAAGGGTGCATTGTACTTAATGATAGGTCTGATGAATGCTGAATACAGTGGAACAATGACTTGGACTTAGATGCCATACATTTGTCTATAAGTTTTGCAACATAGAATGATTTCCTCACCTCTGTAGACATGTAATGATCAAAGGCTAGATTACTATATATATGTGTCCCTAAGTCCCTGACTATGGGGTCAACTCTAAGGGGTGTGTTGTCAATATGATAGTTACCAGGGATGGATGACTTCCCAAAGGATACTATTATGTGTTTCTTAGTATTTAGTTTTAGTCCATTGCTCTGACATCAGTTATTTGTCTGTGTCATCCGCTCCTTGACAACATTTGTGTCAGTGTGAGATTCAATGACAGCTCCTAATTTGCAATCATCTGCAAATTTAGTCAGCCACAGACTACTGACATTGACCTTGACTTCTGAGAAGTAAATAAAAAAAGGAGCGGTCCAAGGACTGATCCCTGAGGGACTCCACTTGCTTCTGACCTCTTTGTAAAGATGGACTCCCCAGTTCTAACTTCCTGGGTCCTGTCTGTGAGCCAGTTGTCTATCTATTGGGTGACATGCAGGTTTGTACCTAACCTGTTGAGTTTGTCAACAATGCCTGAGTGGGCTATTGTGTCAAATTCCTTGGCCATGTCAAGGTAGACAGTGTGAATGATTTTGCCCTCATCCATTGCTTTGGTGACCTAGAGATTATATTATATATACAATTTTTGTTCGAATGATTATTTTAATTAAAGAAAGTCTCTTTTCCATTTCATTTAATAATAATATTCTTTATGGTAGTTAAACTATTGGTTTCCACGGTGGTACAGTGGTAGCATTGTTACCTCACAGGAAGAGGTTCTCCCATTTGATTCTCGAATTGGCTTGGGAGTACCTTCTGTGTGGAGTCTGTATGTCCTCCCCGCAGTTGGGTAGCATTCAAAAGGCATGCGTGCGTAAATGGGCGTTCCTTCGTTGAAGGTTGGGTGTCGAGCTGGCACCTCGGCATTTCATAAAAATCTACTGCCAATCATTAGCGGACTGGAGTTCTGCTGTGGCAACCCCTTACCAGGAAAAAGCCAAAAGACAAACAACAACATGGTAGTTAAACTATTATAATGAAAAGTTATTATATTTTTAATATTATCTGCTAAGATTATCCCTAAATAATAATTTATTTTGTGTTGTACAATATATTTAGAAGATATTTCATCTATAACAAGAGTATTAGAATTTATAACTAAATTTTTTTGTTTTGTTTTCATTAAAGCTACGTCCAGATTTCTTCTGGAAGATTTCAAATACATTAAAAACTCCAAAAAGAGAATAATTACTATCATTCAAAGTCAAGATAATATCATCTACAAATAGTTGGATTTTGGAATTTAAATTCTTTATCTGTATGCCTTTGATGTTTAAACTTGATCTTATATAGTTTGAAAATGGTTAAAAAATTAAAGTAAAGAGCAATGGTGACAGAGGACAACCCTGTTTACTTCCTTTGGAAATCATAACTGACTATAAAGTCTATGAACCTACTTTTATGTAAGAAAAATAATTTTCAGAAAGGAGATTAATAATTTGTAAGAAATTATTTGAGAAATTACATTCCTCTAAAACTAATAAAAGGTATTTCCTATTAACTGAGTTAAAAGTGCTATTAATGTCTGAATTTATTAATGTTAACTTATCTTTTGTGCTGTTAGCATAATCAATTTTTGTTAATATTCTTTTAATATTGTCATAGGAATTCCTATTTATTATGAATCCAGTTTGGTCATTGTTAAAATGGTAGAAATTGCTGTAATCTGCTAGCGTAAATAGCCACAAATATTTTATAGTCCATATTTAATAATGAGACTGGTCTATAAGAAGAACAAATGGCAGGGTCTTTATCAACTTTTAAAATCAGGGATATAAGAGTGTATTTCCAAGATGGTGGGAGCTTTGTTAGATCTTTAACTATTGAAAATACTTTGAAATAAATGCTTAAAGCATCTTTAGGCATTAGTTTATAAAGTTCAGGTATTATACTATCATTACCAGGAGCCTTGTTAGGTTTTAGATTATTAAGTTCAGATATTAAAACTAGCCTATCAAATGATTTCATCTAGTCTTCAATTAATTTATTTTTAGTATGTTTTCTAATCATAGTTTTAATTACTTCATGTGAATCCAGTGATGGATTATATTGATTAATTTTATTATAGTGAGTTCTAAATACTGTTAGTATGTTCTCTATTTTAGTAACCTTCTTTTTACCATTAGAAGAATATTGATATGCTTAGATTTAATAAGCATGTTTGTTATAGTAGCTAACTTATGCATGGACTTAGGGATTATAGAATAGTACATTATTTTAATCTTCTCTACATTAATCTCAATTTTCTGATTTAAAACATCTAAATATTTATCATTTAAAGTATTCATTTATTTTGTCAAATTAGTATTTCCTTTTTGACAATCTAATTTTAGCATATCAAATTTTGTTCTTGTAGAGCTATCAGATCCTTGTCCCACTGCTTCTTCTTTAAATCATACCAACTCATAACTTTACAGTGTAGATGTGCTTTTAGAGTATCCCATAAATACATTTCTGAAATATCTTCTGCGTAATTAGTTTCAATAAAGGTCTGAATTTCTTTACTAAAGAATTCTTTAAAATCCTTCAAGTTGGTTATATAAGCAGGAGTCCTTTTAATGAAGATATTGTTGTTAAAATTTAGTATAATCTCAAAAGGTATAGCATTATGGTCAGAAAGCATGCAAGAGACTACTTTAACCTAATCTAGTCAAGTGGTTAAATCATTCAAAACATATACAATGTTTATTCTTGATTGTGTTCCATGCCTATTTGAAAAATGGGTAAAAAAAATTGATTCTGCGTCTGAAAATGTGTTGACATCTTTAATATGAAATAAAGCCATAAATTCTATTAATACTTTTGCTGAGGTTGGTATCCTACTTTTTCTGATAGTATTAGAATCTTTATTCTTTATTATACAATTAAAATCTCCTGCCAGCATAATGCTGCCTTTTCAGATTTGAATAATCTGATCCAATTGTCGCTTAACAATTTTAACTCTTATTCCAGGGATCCAATACACTTTGATAAAAGTGTATACACACACACACTTATATATATATATATATATATATATATATATATATATATATATATATATATATATATATATATATATTTACTTTGACCCATTGAAATTCTGTTTCACCGAAACGTAATAATTCAAGCTGTTTTTTACAAAGTTGCACTCTTGCCAAAATGCACTTTCGCAAAAAACAAATTAAACAAAAACAAAAAAAAATAAATAAAAAAAACAACACTAATGATATTTATGCAGGAGGCAAGCCCCCCAGTGCGCCCCCCATGTGGGGGGGGTGCGGTCCCCATGACCCTGCTACTTTTATATTCACACCACGAGATTGCACTACAGTGGGGAAAAGGGAATATTCCCTTATCCCCACTGTGCCGTGATCTAAGCAACAGCCCCCGTTGTTGTTAGCTTAAGTGCCTTTTCGCAAAAGTGCACTTCAGCAAAAATGCACTTTCACGAAATAGAGCTCACCTAATTATGTTTCTGTGAAACATAATTTCGTTGGGTCGAGGTAGCCCCATATATATATATATATATATATATATATATATATATATATATGTATATGTGTTACTGAACAAAACATTCCTTTATCACTGTAAGTACCTAGGATTTTAGATGTATGCATAGAGTTTCTCCACAAAATAGCTACCCCTCTTTTTTCTGAATATATTGAGAGCTAGATAACACAGTGTAAAATTTAGTATTAAGTCTGTCTATATTTTATTTTAACAAATGTATTTCCTGTAAAAAAATAATCTGGGAATTAAATAATTTTAGAAATTTGTTTAAACTACCCTTCTTGCAATCATTATTTAAAACATTAATATTTATTTATTTATTTATTTTTGACATTTGTTGACCAGGATAGTCTGACTGTCCAAGAGCCTTTTTTTAGTGGAGGCCCAGGGAGAAAATCTCCACAGTACAAACTTAGCAAGAGAAAAAAAATTGCAAGATTAAAGAAGAGTAAATTAAATAAATATTGAGTAAAAGAAATGAATGAGAGTCCAAGAGACTCTGCAATAAAACCAAGCAAAATCAATCAAAAAAGAATAAAGTACAGTAAAAATATACAATAACAATTTGTCTAAATTTGTAACAGTAAGTGTGAAAAGCAGCAAAAAGTACATTAATGTGAGAAGTAAGTATATAACTAAACTTTAGGAAAAGACACACTGGTATTTCATCAGTAGATATCTGTACAATTCAAAGTGTTATATTAAAGAGTATATTGATGGAAATATACTTTAAATAGGTCATATAGTAAGTAAACCAAAAATACAAATGGTATCTTCATAATTCCAGTGCTATAATGTTAACAATGAATCACTTCCAGAAATCTTGAACTGTTTATTGAAAGATATATATCCAGAAATCTTGAAATTGTTAACTATTTTCTTCTTATTAGTAATAGTAGACACCAATGCAAGACAAGATGTCTGGCAGAAAACTAAACATACATTTCTATTATCCCTCTTTCCCTTCATGGAGTCTAACACTCCTAGTTTGAATAACAAATCTATCCAAACATTTCCACCCATCAACAAGAGTAAGTCCAAAACCCCTCCGCTACTTTTGAAACAATATGATCATTGAAAAAGAGCAATTAAAAACACCATACACTTAAAACACTATGAACAATTTGTCTGTTTTATCTTAATCTCTTGAAATTCTGAAAAATTGCTCAATTGAACACCCATTTCTCTAAGGTGCAAATAAACTCATAAACATTTCACACTGACGTGGTAAGGAGACATGAAGCTGTGATATTCAGGGACCAGAAAAGACAGAGATGAACTTCATGAATCTAATCACTGGCAATAAAAGTAGATACATTGCCTTTTATGTTAGCCATCTAAGAAGTTTCAAAAACTTAAGTTCCAACTGTGTGACGAGCTTAAAATTCTTGTTCATATTGCCACTTATTATAGAAGTAGAACAATGTATAGCCATAACCTTCTTTTGAAAATAATGAGTTGATTAAGGTGATAAATGCCACATGACAATGGACTCATTTTCATGTTCCTGAATGTGTTTGCCATAGACATCACATTACCACCACTAAGAGGCAAACCACATGCTATCAGTAGGTTCCCCACCCCTGTGGAGCTTAGTGTTGGTTGCATATTCACAAAATATCCCTTGGAATGCAGCTATAGGAGTATAGCTTAGAGCCCCACTCCCATCAGTTTATAAATATATATATATATATATTTGTAGAGAGAGAGAGAGAGAGAGAGTATCATGCCAAGCATGTGAAGATTACCTATTCCCACCCACCCCCACTAGTGCTACATTTCAACTAAACTTAGCCACTCCCCTCATGCTAACCACCAATCACTGAATCTGCCCCACCCCTGTACCCATTTCCTTCTCTTCCACTATTCCACATCCTGTAAAGCACAGTCTTCCATCTAACTACCTTACAATCACAAACAGCACCTCTCATCATCCACCACACCCACCCCATCCCAAGCAGATCTCTCACTCATGACCAAACCCAACCAAACCATGCCCAAACTACACAAACCCACATACATACACCTCTTACTATTGCTCCCAGATGTATCCACCCTCCCACTGCTAACTTCTATCACCAACTACCAAAAACAAGTTAATTTTATCCACATACAAAGAAAAACGACTTCCACTAACATTATTACAACACACCCTTTTACTCAACTAGTCCCATATCACTACCAAACCTTCTTTATTCACCACTATGTACACAGATTACAGCCATCACACTACCAGTCCCAAACAACTATAAAGAACTTTAAGACCCTAAACAAACTACTCAAACTCTATTTTTACCTCAGAACCCAACTCATTAGCTGCAGTGATATACACCCAAACCCAGGCCCGCAATATCTAGGAGCCCCAACCCTCAACCTGAATGTTACCCTACTCCACCGAGACAAATCCACGCTCCTCATTTTAAATTTAAATGTCAGAAGTATACTAAACGAAGTCCACAACCTTCATGCACTACTCTCCTTTTATCAACCTGAGATAGTCATACTAACAGAGACTTGGTTTAAACCAGGTAACCACAACAATGAAATCACTCCACCAGGTTACAATATAATTCGTAGTGATAGAATAGGTAAAATGGGGGGGGGGTTGCTATAGTGAATAAATCTCACCTCATCCTTGAGAAAGTAGACATAGCAACCCCAGACCTCGATAAAGTTGAATTCACTCTAACAAAATTAAAACTTAATGATAGTAAACACATCAACATCATAGGATGCTACATCCCTCCAGGCAACAATATCCCCATTACAGAAAAACTCCTAGAATGGATATCTAACTCCCTCTCCCAGGAAAGCATAGTATTAGGAGACTTTAATACTGACTGGCAAAACTGTTCCAATCAAAACCCAATCTCCCATATTAACCTACATGGCCTAACCCAACTCAACACTTCCCCCACAAGAACAGACAAGAGAACCAAACACCAATCCACTCTAGATTGGATACTCGTATCCCACCCATCACTGATATCCATAGGAGGGTGTCTACCAGACACCCTGAGTGATCACCGAGCCAGATTCTTACTCAGATGAAAATCATCACAACTGACCCAAATATCTATGTGCCTGATTAGAAACAAAAACACTTTAACTGCTCCCACTTTATAAACGACCTAAAAATGTGCAACTGGATCCCCCTAAAAAAAAACAACCTCTTGATGAAACTGTACTATATTTCAATACTACCTTCTTAAACACCCTTAACCATCATGCCCCCTCCAGAACAACAAGAATTAAAACTAAATATGCCCCCTGGTTAACCCCAGACACAAAATTCCTCCTCAAAAAATGAAACAAGGCCTGGACCAACTACCTCAACAGTAAATCCCAATTGAACAAACAAATATACATTGAACTACGTAACAAAGCCAAAAAAACTCACCAAAACAGACAAAACATCTTACTACCAAAAGTTACAGGATAAGCACAGGAACAACTCTCAAAAATTTTGGGCAGCAATTAACTCTATTCTACAACCAGGTAAAGAAACTACCCCAACCCCAAAAATAGATAACAACTAAGAAGACATCCCCACTCAGTTTAATAAATACTTTACAGAAACCATCCAGACCCTTGCAAACAACCAGCCCTATGATAATATCCTCACCCCTGCAAATCCACCCCCCACCCCAACTAACAATTACCCCAAGTTCAGCTTCCACCCAGAAACAACCAAATCCATTGAAAAACTACCCCGCAAGCTCAAACCAATGTCTCTAGCTGCAGATAAATTACCCACTGAATACCTCCACCTGGCTGCAGAAGCCATATCATATCCTGTCTCCATCCTAATTAACAGATCCATCTCCGAATGTGTAATACCCAAGCTATGGAAAATATCACATATCATCCCTCTACATAAAGGGGGAACCTCCCTGGAACTCATTAACTACCGCCCGATAGCCATACTACCCCCTTTATCTAAAATTTTAGAGTGGGTAATACACAAGCAACTAATGAAATATTTCCTAGAAAATAATCTAATAGCAACACAACAACATGGCTTTAGACCCTTCTATAGCACCACCACCACACTAACAGAATTTATCAACATTGGCAATAATCACAGAAACAACAGAATCCTTGTATCTGACACTTTCCTTGACTTGTCCAAAGCATTCGATATGGTTAACCACAATAAACTCCTTCTTTTACTAGCAACACTAAACCTTTCCACCCCTGCCATCTCCTGGTTCAAAAACTACCTAGAGGGAAGGAAACAAGCTGTTATGTGGCAAAACCAACTCTCCCCCTCCCTACCAGTCTCCCTAGGAGTACCCCCAAGGCTCCATCCAGGGGCCACTTCTTTTTACCCTCTTCACCAATCAGCTCCCAGTCAGTATTCCTAAAGCCTCAATAGTGCAATATGCAGATGATACTTCCATAATATGTGCAGCCAAATCAATTGACATCCTTCACTCCATAACACAAGGATGCTTTTCCCTAGCAGAAACTTGGATTACAAACCAAAGGCTCATTCTGAACCAAAGTAAACAAAGCTAGTACTCTTTAGCTCCCACAGAGCCACACCTCCCACTGATTCTTTCCTCATCTCCTCCTTTAACAAGACCACAATCACCCCCACAAATCATACCAAACTCTTAGGGGTGGAAATAGATAATCACCTTAGATTTGACATACATATTTCTATAACAATAAAAAAAAGTACATAAAAAACTTGGCCTACTGTATAGCAATAAAAAATTCCTCACTGACCACTCCAAAACTAGCGAAGACTCACCTACTATCCACCCTACTTTATGCCTCCCCCGTGCTTGCAAATCTCCACAAATCTGACCTAAACAAACTTGATAGTTGTTATAATAAGATATCAAAATTTGTTACACCCTCTCCCATCAGAACACATCACTGTGAATGCCTAAAAAAACTCAATTGGCTAGAATTACCACTACTACTTCAACTCAATCAACTATCACTAGTCCACAAAATAATGCATAACTCTGAAAACACCCTAGCCCAACAAAATCTTTTGCAACCCTATACAACCGCCAGGCCCTTGAGGTCTAGCACACAAAACCTCCTCAAAGTAACCAAATATAACAATGAAGCTGTTAAGTCTGTCTACAGCCACTGTATAGCAAAAACCTGGAACTCCCTTCCTGCCCACATAACTGACAACAAATCCCCATCACAGTTCAAGAAACTTGTTAAAACTCGCTTTTTGAATAATCGACTGTGCTCCTGTATCTCCCCTGGCTAATGTCTCATTAGAACACTTCACCTAACTTAAGTAACTCTGCTAAGCCAACTAATCATAGTACTGTACCCACTTAGGACTGTTAATCTACTGCCCATCCCATCTCTCCAAGAGTTAAGGAAAACTACCCCGACAATGTTGTGCTTTCCATAAGCAACTAAAACCAGGCGAAGACATATTGTAAATCAGTTTGTTATCCTTCTCAACTAAAACTAGGCGAAGACATATAGTAAATCAATTTGTTATCCTCCTCAACTACAGCAAGCATCATCTGCTCTCTCGGAGCCTTATTCTACATCTCTCTGCTTTTACTCTGATAGTAAATCTATCACAGGAATCCTAAACTTAGGAATATCTTTTAAAAATTTAATATTATATTGAAGAGAACAAATGTATCCTATCTGTTAGTTAATGCATATGTCAAAGTCTCTTCTATGGAAATTGTATGTAAAAAGTCTGTCCTTAAAACTATGTTTTGTAAAAAATTGTTCTCTTGGAGTTTTTCTCCCCGGGCCTCCACTGAAAATGGACTTGTAATCCAGTTGAACTCTCCCGGTCAACAAATGTAAAATAAAATAAAATAAATACAGTTACTCCTTCAAGAATTAAAAAGGCTCACTGATTCTCTGGTGCATGACTCAGCATTTGTATGATTGTGATAAGCATGATGCAGCCATAAAATATTGGAGACATATACTGAAATTATCTCATGTGAGGCATACTCCTTTGAATTATTATAACACCATCATGTGCTACTGTGGCAATAAAAATGGGGGGGGGGTGTTATCATCACTGTAGAGCCATCATGTTATCTACTCAGATAAGAGTTACTCAATTTCTCTGACCATGACAGACAGCTGAATAAACATCTAGTTAACATCATTGACATGACAGTCGTCAGAAAATGAAGTGCTGGCATCTACCTCTGATTCCCCATCCCAATCAAATACGATTGAGTTTGTAAGTGGCTTAAGAATTGCATTTCAGTTCCAGTGAACCACAGTCCCACACTGATACTGTCAACCTGCAGTATACATTGGGCCCATAACACAGTGTCTGAGATGAGCATTTATGGTGTTGCACAACATTGGCCAACTTTTGATTCATTTATACTAATGCTGGCATTGAGAACTATGTATGTATAATGCGAATAATAACAGAATGCTAATGGTAGAGTCTATATCAGAAGATCAAAACTCCAAAAGAGCGAATACTCTTTAATCGAATGCTAATACTTGAAAGCACACAATATTGAAGGTATGGAATAGTGATTTTTTTTCCCAGGGAAAAAAAAAATCACTGGGCCATTGTCAGTACTTTGAAATTTCCTCCACTGTG
This sequence comes from Protopterus annectens, assembly GCF_019279795.1. Taxonomy (NCBI): domain Eukaryota; kingdom Metazoa; phylum Chordata; order Ceratodontiformes; family Protopteridae; genus Protopterus; species Protopterus annectens. Next base: position 1,090,178,959 of record NC_056748.1, read on the forward strand.
GTGCGATCTTGGAGTTGGTATATTTAAGTAGGGGGTGCCCCCCACATCAGAGGGTGTGAGGCAATGCCCCCCACTTTTTTTTGTCTTTGGATTTTGTTTTTGTTTTTGGAGCAGCGATTTTTTTCCCTGGGAAAAAAATCGCTGTTCCAAATGTTCGATATTGTGCGGTTTAGAGTATTATCATTCAATTAAAGAGCATTAACTCTTTTGGTGTTTCAATGTTTTAATATGGACCCTACTGTTACATAAGTGTAGTGTGCACTGCAGGATTATTACCTGTGCCAAACAACTGCAATAAACACACAGTGACATAACGAAATTACAATTGATAATAACCTAGATGCAACACTCCTTTCATTTGGTTTAATTAAAATGATTCTGTTTATGAGATTCAGCCTCTTTCCACAATTACACTGCATGAAAAAAGAACCACACACTTCCGTCACAGAATTTCCGGTAAGAGAAAAAACTCTACTGTATGCCTGTCTGACATAATACTACAGTGACCAATGATTATTTAAGCTAATTATGCTTATCCTAACCTAGGCAGCATCTAAGTTTTAATTTCTTTTAACAGTCAATGATTCGTTAGCTTGAACGGTGCTCTTAAATCTATTCAGTAATGACTGCATCACAACTAAAATCTATTACTATTGTATATAAATAATTTTTTTGGGGACTAGACAAGGTCTTGGCAAATGAAGAACATAAGAAAGCATACACTCAGGCGGTATACTGAAATACAAGTCTACATGTTGTCATGCCAGTGAAATGTGCGAGTGTGTGAGTGTGTGTGAGCGTGTGAGACTGGGAGGACTAAAAGACCTTAGCAGAAACTCTTACAGGCAAAGGATTGAAAGCCATGTTACACACAGAACAGAATGCAGTGAGGGAACAATCACATGAGGCAGCAATGCCCACTACTTCCATCCCTCTAGGTCTTCAGTACCGTATATATCAATTATTATCTAATCCCTGCTATGTTTCTTAGTGCATATCTGCTATTATTTAAATGTCACCTGCATGCTAGTTATTCTAAACATCTTGTTTCTTTTTAGTACTTTCATTCATCTGCATTTTTAAATTATGTTTATAAATATTTTCCTTCCTGGACCTGTGCAGCAGATAAACACTGTCATATACAATGTACCCAATAAATGAATAGAAAATAACCTAATGAAATATCCATAAGAAAAAGCATTCGGAGCAAAAAAGATCTGTTGTGGTGAATAATCATATATTTCCTCCACTTCTAAGTTACTCTGTATGATTGGGCCATATTCAGGCACAAGTCCTATTCTGTATTGATTGTGTTATTGAGGAAAAAAATCATACGGCTGGACAATGTTTATTTTCAAAATGGTCCGATTCAGGGCAACCAGCAGGATGCATGAACTGTACGTGGCAAACACAAGCTGATGCATGCATCAGAGTCTTAGAGTAATTATTTCTAAAACACATTAAAGTGGTAGCGAAACCTGGCATTACAGTTGGAAGATTAATATGTGTAAGAGACTACTTCCTCTGGTTGAAAAGTCAAGAGTTCTCGCTTTACCACCCACTTATTCTGAGTGATGACTGAGATCACTTGCTCATTCTTTTCACTTAAACAAGCATGAAAGAATGCTTGAGACCAAAGCAGGAAACCACACCAAGTTTAATAAGCTCAGAAAAAAAATGTACAAGCTTCAACACTAACAAGTAAGTGCTCAAACTTAATATGCTTAATATGCTTGGATTTATAGAGCTGTTGTTTGCAGCCTTCAAATAGAGCAAATTGCCATTCCCCCCCTCCTTCTTTTTAGCAAAACAAATACATTCACTCTCTATTCTTCCCACAGTCATAACACTACAATATCTGCCTGTCACCAGTAATCAACATAATTAAAAATATAGATAAACAGAAGGAGAGATGAAGGAATGAATAAGAAGAGAAAGAGATAGCACCAGTCATAAGCATCACATCCAATCTCCAGTCTCCCAACAAGTAAATAAGGAAAACTTAAATTTGTGTCTTTCGGCTTTTCCCGGTTAGGGGTCGCCACAGCAGAACTCCGGCCCGCTAATGATTGGCAGTAGATTTTTACGTGCTGGCTTGCCGGGCCTAACGCAGAACCTTCAACAAAGGAACGCCCATTCACGCATGTCGCCACACAGAAGATGCTCTAACTGAGAATCGAACGGGTAACGTCTAACTGTGAGGCGACAACGCTACTGCAGCACCACCACCGCAGTACAAATAAGGATACCTTCTTTTAATTTGCTAGTTTTATTTAAGGTATCCTTATTTAAAATAAGGATACCTTAAATAAAACTAGCAAATTAAAAGATCAGAGACATTAACATTCATAGCTCTGAAATCAGACACACCAACAATATTCTCATTTACCTAGCCAAACCCTAATAGCTTGGACCAAAACATCAAAGGCAGGCACATCTGACTATAAATAATCTACACATAACCCAGTAAAAAAAAAATCAATGAAACATAATAACTAAGATAATTCTCAGAATTACAATATAGATCTTTAGATATTAAAATAATGAAAGCAAGGTAAACTAACTAAATCACTGTAAGATTATTTCTTATACTTAAACTGTTAATGTAACTTTAAAAGGGAGAAGTATAAGGAACCTTGAATGTATAATAAGTATTGCTAAAGTCATAGTAGTAAATGAGTTACTAAAGCTATGTTTACGTAACCAAATAAAATATATATGTAATATTTATAAGTTGATGAAGTTAAATATTAAATTAAAGTAAGAATAAAAACTTAATTTCCTTAACAAAGAATACATCCAAGTATCCTTCTTTACTTTTTAAGATGATTTAGAAAAATGGATACATTTTATCAGGAAAAAATATAATTATATTTGTATGTTAAGATTACATGATATTAAGCAAACTAGTTTAAAAGTCATTTTTTTTCTTTTTCTTTTCATTAATTTTCCAAACATTTCTTTCGGCTTGTCTTTTCGAAGAAGGTGTTGTTCCCATCCATATCTTCTGTTTGTTCTAGTATATTATTAGATTTCAGGAAAGTTAAAGCGGTTTCATCAGGAAGTCTGGCAGGGAATAGCAAGTGGACTCTAATCTGTCTTTTCTTCAGTTCTTTTATTAAAGGTAGAAAGCATTTCCTCCTAGACATCACAGCAGCCGAATAATCATTGTCAAACCTTGTTATTCTATCTTCTACCTTGATAGGAGATTTTGACCAAGCTCTTTAAATGATTAATTATTTGGCTTGAGATGAAAAAATTCTCACAATGGTAGATCTTGGTGAAGGATTATCTTTTCAGGAAGATGGATCTACCTGCTCTTTCTATATCATATAACATAACTTCAGGCAAGTCTAAAACCTTAGGGAGCCAGGATGATAAAATGTTTGCCATTATTCCTCCTTCTATTTTTTCAGGCAAGCCAAAGATATGAATGTTGTTTCTCCAAGACCTGTTTTCCAGATCATCTATTTTATTCAGTAAAAGAGTAATTTTCTTCATTAGGAACGCAATGCTGTTTTCATCTTCAGATAGTTGCCCTTTCATATCACTTAAGGCATCTTCTATTCCAGATATTTGAGATTTCTGTTGTTTTAAAGTCTCATGAATTTGTTTCATCCGTTTTAAGCATTTCTATTTAAAGGTATCTAATATGTTGTTCATTCTGTCCATTTTCAGTGAAAGTTCTTGTATGTTAGTAAGAACAGACCAAAGTTCCTTTTTCAAAGATGAGTCTTGAAAATTTGTTTTTCTGTGACTCATTTCAAGATTATGAGTGAAGACATTTTCCAGATAAAAAATTCACAGGAAAATAATGAGTTATATATTTTTGATAATATTCTTCAGAACACCTTAGAGTAGTTAAATCCACTTAGAAAATCAATTAGGATAATTTTGAAATATAATTTCCTGTCAGAAATAGAAATAAAATACAGATCAGTAAAAATATACTGCTAGCCTGTCAGCATCCTAGCCATGTCCCAATATACCCCTTTGTTAATCTTATAAACAGTTCAATAACTGAGCAATATAAACCTACAATCTGCAATTAAACATATATTTCACCCCTTCAACAAGCAAAAACTACTGTAGAGATAACTCATTTTAAATCTACTGCTTTTCTATCTCCTTTGTCAAAGTTTCTGGAAAATGCACACATAAGTAACGTTTAACCACCTTGCATAAAATAGTCTATTATCTTCCAATTAGCATGGAATTGGACCAAGACATAGTACTGAAACTGCCTTACTGACATTTTTGAAAAAAAAATTGGAATCCTACCTTCACTATTCTTTGAACTATCCAACGAATGTTATCTTGTTTCACATCAACTGTTTCTACAAAGTTAATAATACCAGACATCAATAAAAATAATATCCAGATGCTAAACAGATAACAGTAAGGGTACCACAGGTATCCCCCTGGGTCCAGTTCTATTTGATATGTTCACAAATAATGTGTCCAAAATGTGATAGATTCTTCTTGTTTACAATATGCAGGTGATTCCCATGTCATATATAAGATAAATCAATTACTTGTAAACCACAGACAGCAAGCCCTTTGCAATACTGAAAAAATATCTATTTAATGCCCATTAAATGCTAAATAACAAAAATATGATAACTACACCATATGAAGCACAATCTGACAATTTGAATATCACCGCAATAAATAATTCCCTCATTGAGGAAGGATCAGTAATCAAATTACTGGCAATTATCTTACGCTAACATGTAATATTTATTGCCGCATATATACTAACCCTGGTGCTCTCTTTGGTGGTCCAGTCTGCTCTTGTGCATCTGTATATTTCCTTTAAATATCTTCAGGGGATAGAGATAGAAAATGGGCATGATGTGAAATTTGTGGATGGCATGCAGTAGCAGTTTATTTGTGTAACAACAATAAGTTAAACATAGTACAGAGGTGGTGACTGTGCTTTAATTTCTTCCTCTTATCTATGAAGGGGGTCAGGATTGTGACACCACATCTCACTTTAATAATGAAGGCACTATTCCCCTGTGTATGGGATGCCACCAGCATGGGTGACAGCGTAACCCAAGCTATTCCAAGTTTCAACCTTGTACTGTGGCCCAGTATAGCCCTCCACCTTGAGTCCTTACAGAGGATGTCCAGAAAAAGCTTGGACCTCCTCGCACCACCTCTGTGCTCTCACAGGAGAGCTATTCTCACCTTCTCCAGCCATGATGTCACACCTTGAAGAATCTCAGGGAAAAATAGCAGACATCTGGTAAATAAAGCAGTTCCTATATGTCCCATCTGCCATACAATGACAGACGTTGAGAGACATCTCATTTGTGCAACAGATGGGGAACCCAGATAATATAGGTACTGTATTATAATGGCTCTAATGGCACTTTAAGGTATGAAACATGGCAGTCCAACATCCCTGATTATGCTGTTGGGAATATATGCTCTACTGTGACTCCATCTGAAAACGATCAAACACAGAATGACACTTGTTCCCCTACAAGCATAGAGTAATCGGGCATGCTCAGTGCTGCACACAGGCTCAGGAAATTGGGCATGCTCAGTGCTGCACACAGGGGCTCAGGATTCTTCACAGAGTCATGCAGAAATCTGCACAGTTTCCCAGGTGTGCTCTTCACAAAAATTGAATGAATCAAAGATTCAGAAACAATAACAAGATGAGTTTTAATTAACTTAATCAACACACCCGGGGGGGGGGGTATTTATATGATATATGTCTGATGAGAACCTAGAGTGTCATTGAGCTATGGATGAAAACTTTACTTACTAAAGTTTGAATCCAGCTAAGGGTGCATTTCCATAAACCTTTCCTTTTGAATAAGACTGCGTACATCAGGTAAACGCTACTTCTTAAAAATTTATATCATTGCACTACAGTAGCCTTTGGACCTATATTACCCTGGGGCCTAGAAGAGATATCAGCGTGTCAGTACTATTAAATGTTTTTACCAAAAGGCTATTAAGGGGTACACTGCAAGTGTAATGAATGTAGCAGTCTGCAGGATTGTTACGGTAAAAGGTAATCACAGCCCTGATATTATTTTAGTGTGTTTGCCCTGCACAAATGTCATTGGCCACAACTTTTGTAACATTGTTATTATAAGTGTCATGTGTTATTATTCACTTACCTTACTGTGCTTGTTTTGTGGTGGATATTTGCTCAGTACACATACATGCCTGACATTTACTTAAAGATAGTTGACACAGATATGTGTCTGGCACAAATACAGCAGACTATATGCCCTAGCAGGATAATGGTTGTGTAAGGATTATTAAGACGCATGCCTGAACAAGGCTGTTAATTCCAGAGTTTTCATTGCCAAAAGAGCTATGCTCCCAAAAACAGGGCATTATCGAAAAATGCTGAATCTGGCGGGCCATCAGCATCCACCCACAAACCAAAATTTACAGGTGTGGAGAATGAGGTAGTCTCCATAGCTGCCCATGGCATTGATCAGCCTTTCTGTGATCATGCCTGGGCTTAATTTATCAACAATGGTGGGTGGACTGGACCACAGCTATTACATGGTTCAATGCAGGGAGATAGATATGCATGATTTGTGCTGCCACATGTAGAGGGGGAGTGATAGCACAGGAATATAGAGCAACAGATGGTGGTCTGTCCAATGAACTACCTCTTGTGGAGATTTTCAAATTTCTAGCCTCACCTAAAGGCAGTACCACCTCCACATGAATGTTGGAGTAGAGCTGGACAGGTCCCAGAGAGTATCAACTGTATCTGCCACAGGTATGTAGTAATATTTTACTGTATCAATTGCTGCATCTCTTTCTTATCACTTAGTCAGTCTAAACTTAATTTAATAAATCTGGCTTATGGAATACAAGTGGATCTAGGGATTCTACTCTTCTCTATTTTCACAAATAATCTAGCCTCTGCCACCACACATGGCACACTCATACAATATGCAGATGACTCAACCATCATCTGCTCAGCCCAGTCCTTACCCACACTGCAAAAAGTCACACAGGAAGCCTTTTCCTCTGTTGAAACTTGGTTATCCGATGCCCAATTAATACTCAACCCAAACAAAACTAAACTACTCATCTTCCAACCCACCAAACATACTCAAAACAACTCTCACTTTAACATCACAGCAAAAGACAACACCACTATATACCCAACTGAACACACCAAATTGCTAGGAGTGGAAATAGACAATAAACTAAAATTTGACATTCACATATCCATGACCATAAAAAAGTCCACAAAAAACTAGGAGCGTTATACAGAAATAAGCATCTTCTCACCAAAGCAGCAACAATTTCAATAGCAAATTCCCACCTTATCTCCACCCTACTTTATGCCTCTCCAGTATATACCAACCTAAGGCAATGCGATCTAAACAAGCTAGAGACCTGCTACAACAAAATTGCCAAATTCGCTACAGGGGCATCCTACCATAGTCACCACTGTCTCTCACTTGCTGAACTGGGCTGGCTTGAACTCCCTCACCTCCTTCAATGATATCAACTCTCACTCCCCCACAAACTAGTAAACGATCCACTAAATGTCCCATCCCTCCAGAATCTACTCCAACCCTATCGCACCACCAGACCACTAAGATCCAGCAACAAAAATCACTTGCAGATTACTAAAGCCAATAACTCTGCTGGTGAAGCACTATTCTCTTGCACCATAGCCAAATTATGGAACTCCCTCCAACCCACAATTACCTCTGTACCATCATGCACCAACTTCAAAACTTTACTAAAAGCGCACCTAAAAACATGCTGGCTATGCCCTTGCAACTCCCACTCTAATATCACCCACCCCATCCAACCACTACCTTTCTTTCCACTTCACTAACTACCTTGATTATAGCAAGCTCAGATGCTCATAAGCCTAGTACTTATACAGCAGGAACTTCTTATTTTAACATTTGTTAATGTCTGTTATGTACTTCACAGATAAAGATTCTAGTTGTCTACTGATGTACTATGTTCTTCATCTGTAAATATGTTGTAAGTAATTGCTATGTAAATTGTTAATCGCTATGTAATCCAATGTAACTACTGTCTGTTTATTTTAACTGTGGAGCTTTTCTCCCCGGGCCTCCACTGAAAATGGACCTACGTCCAGTCGGACACTCCTGGTCAACAAATATAAATAAATAAATAAATAATATGACCATCTGCACAAGACATTGCCAAAGGTATTAATTTTCATCAAATGTTTATAGTTGCTTGTGGTTCTGGGTCCTGCTTACACTGGATACTTTTTGCTTTGGTGTGTGCTTGTGGTGCTGGGTCCTGCTTACACTGGATACTTTTTGCTTTGGTGTGTGTGCTTGTGGTGCTGGGTCCTGCTTACACTGGATACTTTTTGCTTTGGTGTGTGTGTGCTTGTGATGCTGGGTCCTGCTTACACTGGATACTTTTTGCTTTGGTGTGTGTGCTTGTGATGCTGGGTCCTACTTACACTGGATACTTTTGGCTTTGGTGTGTGTGCTTGTGATGCTGGGTCCTGCTTACACTGGATACTTTTTGCTTTGGTGTGTGCTTGTGGTGCTGGGTCCTGCTTACACTGGATACTTTTTGCTTTGGTGTGTGTGCTTGTGATGTTGGGTCCTGCTTACACTAGATACTATTGACTTTGGTGTGTGTGCTTGTGGTGCTGGGTGCTGCTTACACTAGATACTTTTGGCTTTGGTGTGTGTGTGCTTGTGGTCTTGGGTCTGGCTTACACTGGAGAATTTTTGCTTTACTGTGCTTGCTGGTGGTGCTGGGTCCTACTTACACTGGATACTTTTGGCTTTGGTGTGTGTGCTTGTGGTGCTGGGTCCTACTTACTCTGGATACTTTTGGCTTTGGTGTGTGTGCTTGTGGTGCTCAGTCCTACTTACACTGGATACTTTTGGCTTTGGTGTGTGTGCTTGTGGTGCTTGGTCCTACTTACACTCTGGATACTTTTTGTTTTGCTGTGTGTGCTTATGATGCTGGGTCCTGCTTACACTGGATACTTTTTGCTTTGGTGTATTCACAGGTGTATATTTATCTAGAACCAGGCCTGTCAAACTGTTCTATCTGATGTGGCAGGGATCTGTACCATCTGATAATGATGTCGGGGATGATCAGAGCTGCCACAGTCAGGGGGTTCAGAGTATGTTATTCACACAGGGAGTGTGACCAACACATGTCATACACAGTCTCCCTGCCTGCGGATACCTAGAAAACACATACATCTGAGAGAGGACAGTCAAGGGGGACATGGTAGATCAGGAAAGTGGGGTGATCCCCACTAATCAGATGTCTGAATCATCCCCCAACACTTGTGAGCAGGGATGTCCACACAGGGTCTTAGCAATGGTGCTTGATGGAAATATGGGTACTGCCCTCCCCATGAGGTTGGTGTGCACATGACTGCAACCCACATGCATGCATGGCTGTCATATAGATGAACAGGCTAGTGCCACTAAAGCCATGGTTTACATAGTGAGAGTGATCCAAGTTGTGCATGCTGACCTGTGGAGATGCATTTCCTGTATATGTGATTCCTTGCATAGACTGAATCACACACAGGATTATGCTATATCTTTTCAAAATCATCAGGCGGGATTGAGGTCCTCAGAGATTGTCATATGATACATATACAGACGTTAGCTGACATGTCTGTGAACATGCTACATACATAGATGTCAGCTGACATGTCTGTAAACATGCTACATACACAGATGTTAGTTGACATGTCTGTGAACATGAGAAACACAAAGGAAAATAGGAGTCCACAAATCGCAAATACCAGATCCACAGACGTTTATTTGTTAGCGCTTTCATGCACGACAAATACATGCACTTCTTCAGACATTTGAACTGACAAACACTAAAACTTTAAATAACAGTAAATAATGACATCACAAAAACGTTAGGTCCATTAAACAATTAATTGAATAATTGAACCTACTCCAATTGAATAAAATAAAGTGAAAAATGTATAATACCAGAAAAATAACTAAAAACTTCAAATACATATTACATATGTCATGTTACTTTAAATTCAACACTATTGTTTTTTAATTTTTAAGTTAAAACTATAATATATATTATAAAAATATATAGATCATAACCAATGTATTCACAATTTATAAACATAATATGTAAAAAATGTACATATAACTACATATAAAAATGTAACTATCAACGTTCCAAAGCTCTTAATCTGAGCAAACATTTAATGGAACAGATATTATTAATTCCTGGGTATACATGTGCGTTAGTACGTAATTGCCATAACAGTTCTTGTTCCTCTAATCTAAGATGCCAAGGACCTCCCCTAGGATTCTTGGGGACACTTTGCACCACTACAAATGAAAAACTGTGTGTATTAAACTCAATAATATGCCTAGCCAATGCGTTTGTCTGAACGCGTCTGGATATAGCATATAAATGTTCGTATATGCGTTGTTTAAGTTGACGTTCAGTTTTACCCAGATAAAATACAGGGCACGATTCACACTTAGCCATGTAAACAATACCTTGACTTTCACAGTTATATTTGTCATCAATGGAATACTCAAAACCATTGATGTCAAAGAAAGGTCCCGTCAATATATATTTACAATATTTACATCGGCCGCATTTGAACATTACTTTTATATTTTTATATTTTTTGTACGGGGCCTCAAATAATTTTTTCAAGTTAGATCCTTTTTTAAAAGTAATCAAAGGTTTAGGTCCAAGCACTTTCATTAATGCTCCTTCCTGCATAATAAGGCCCCAATTAGAATATAGAATGTGTCGTACATCTTGTGAGATAACATTAAACTGCGTCGAAAAACTAGTAATATACCTAATATTGTCTGCTAATGTTGGTAAGCCATGTTGAGAAGTTGAAACAACATCTAAATCAATATCATTGACCAAAACATGTCCAGCGGTCAAAATCGGACCTAAAAGTCTCCGTGTTCTCTTAGATACTACTTCATTAATTAAAGACTTAACCAAGACTACTGGATATCCACGATTGACAAACATGTTAAGTAAAAGATTACATTCTATATTAAAATCATCATCGTGCGAACACATCTTTGAGGCTCTAACCAGCTGGCCCTTAACCACGCCCCTTTTCTGAAAAAAAGGATGATTGCTTGCAAAATGCAAAAAAAGAATTACTATAAAATGGTTTTCGATATATGGCAGTTTTGAATCTATAATTGGCCACATCTTTGGTCAAAAGTATGTACAGGAAATTAATTGTTTCATTATTGAAACAAAATGTAAATTCTAAAAAAGACGTAAAAGTGGACATGTCATTATTTACTGTTATTTAAAGTTTTAGTGTTTGTCAGTTCAAACATCTGAAGAAGTGCATGTATTTGTCGTGCATGAAAGCGCTAACAAATAAACGTCTGTGGATCTGGTATTTGCGATTTGTGGACTCCTATTTTCCTTTGTGTTTCTCATGTCTGTGAACATGCTACATGCACATATGTCAGGTGACATGTCTATGAACATGCTGCATACACAGATGTTAGCTGACATGTCCATGAACATGGGAGATCCCACTCCTGCAATGCTGGCACTTCCACAGCAGGATCAGTTGTGGAGGTATCTACTGGCAGAATAGGCTGTCCCCATGATCATGGTAACACATCTTCTTCCAGAAGTTGGTCTGGTCACTTAACACACTAGCATCTAGCCAGGGTCATGGTACAGCCGGTGCAACTCCTAGCAGAGCCATTTGTCATGGGTGGGGTCCTGCACAGGAAGCTGGACCTCCTGACATATATATCTTGGAGCTGTACAGCAGGTTGTGCTACAGGGTTGTAAGAACTGCTGCAGCTGTGACCCTGCAGACCCACACACCTACACCAACACAGCCCCCCAGCATATCACACACATATTCACTGAGCCAAGCCTTTTTTGACTTTAACCCCCACTGGTTATGACACTTGCCCTTTAATGTACTTTTTCTTTTATTTACACCTTAATCTCAAACTTTCCTGTTTCTCCAGCTGTGCAAATGATAACTGTGCTCTGCCGTTTGCACATTGCTACTTGCCCAGCCTATGCATGGACAAGCATGGCCTGCTGTTTTTGTATGTATCATTTTTACTGTATTTATCTGCTTAGCTCTTGTATAGTTATGGTGCAAATCTATGTGAAAGCTACTGCTTCTTTGCTAGTACCACTATACCTATGTCTGTCTGGCATGATCATCTCTTGCTGGGGGTTTCTCCTTTAATACCTGTTGTGTTGGGAAATGCTGATCCTGCAAGTGACCACTCTAAGGCTTCCTAAATATAATATTGTTTGTCATATTTTGGCATATAAAGCAGTGTCATACTGCAGGTCACCACCAGATGAGACAGTAATAGTATCCCTTCAGCGGTGTTTAAATTCTGTAATGTTTCTGGGTTGTGATAGTGCAGGGATGTAGCCCTGGTATGTTTGATTGTGTGAATTTCTGATGGATGTCATGAATCTAGGTTCCCAGGACATATCCAGCATCATCAACAACATGCCCTGGTGGGAAGTCAACCCTTGCAAACTGTTGATATATTTGATACAGTCGATCACATGTGTGCCATATGTGAGAGTCATCAAAACTGCCTGGGCGGCCTGCATAGATATTGTAGATGACACCCTGTGCATTACAGACCACATGGCAGTTGATGGAGTGTTACCCTTTGCTGTTTACATATCACCTTCCCAGTTGACCAGGTGGGGCCTTCATTTCAATGGGTTATATCATAGAGCTGACATATGGTGTTGGCGCTCTCTCCTCTGGGGTATGTTGGAACCATATATCCCCTCCCCCCTCATGCTAAAACATGGCATTGAGAAGCTGATAGAGAATTCTCAAGGCAGATGCCTATAATATCCCTACTGTGTCCAGAGTAGGTCACTGAAAAGTCCCTGTTGCTAATATGTGTACATCTACTCATGCCTTTGAATCTAGTGGTATAGGTATGCCATGATTGCCATGGGAGAGCACATGAGGCTCACATATGTCTACAATATGTTATACAGTGTTTCTGGTCTACTATGTTGGTGTCATGAAGTACATGACATGTTAAGTGCAGTGCCATGAGTCTATACTTCCATCAGACATGACATGCACTCTTAGGCGTAACAGGTAAATATATGCTATGGCTGCAGCAGTCCATAACATAGTTAAATAATGTACAGTGCCTGAACATGGACTTATGGCAGAGTTCAAATATAAAGCTGACATAGATGCTTTGCGTGGCATTTAAACATCTTTGAAATACTCTGCTATCTTGATTTGCTTCTTTATCATACATGCCACCTCATTATATACCCATTAGCATATGGCATGACCAGACCATGTTGCTGAGCTTTTTTAATCACACACAGCCTGCATGTGGCCGTTGATCATGCAAATTCACTTACTGAGATGCAGAAAAGTTTTCTGAATCTGGACTTATGGAACTCTATTCCAACATATATTTGAAATGAGTCAAATCTTGCAATCTGTATGCAAAGACTAATGCTGTTGTTGTGTCTTTCGGCTTTTCCCGGTTAGGGTTCGCCACAGCGGAACTCCGATCCACTAATGATTGGCAGTGGATTTTTACGTGCCAAGTTGCCAGCCCTGACGCACAACCTTCAATGAAGGCACGCCCATTCACGCATGTCTCCACACAGAAAACACTCTAACTGGGAATCGAACAGGACAACGTCTTACTGTGAGGCGACAATGCTACCGCGGCACCACTACTGCTATGCAAAGACTTATGTACAGTCTATTAACAAATACAAACTTTTCTTGCTCAAAAAAATATATGAAGTAAAAAAATAATAAAAGCATGTAGCTGAACAATTGTTTTCTCTGTTAATAATTTTTGTTTCTTGCTTGCAATGATGCTCACATAATCAGTATCCAGTGAGAAGTTATAACCCAAAAATATCCTAAATAACTAATAGGTATAAATTATAGAGCTGTCTCCAGCTGTAACTATCTGTATTCACTCGTAGTTAATACATCTGTACCTCAATGTTAACATTGTTATAAACATGTTAAAATACTTTTACACTATTGTAAATGTGTGAACAGTATTTGTATAGTAATAATATAACCTACAAGATGTCTCACTCCTGTTAAATTTGCCTTGCATTGCTTTGTAATACTGATTTTATAGTACTGGAGCTCTTCTTTCCCTGATCTGTCACTGAAAATGGGTCTTAGAAATAAGCTCAGATGGCCTATCCTGGTCAACTGGAAAAAAGGAAAGAAGAATGGAAGGAAATAAACAAATACATAAATAAACATAACACAAAATAAATAAACTGCTCCAAAATGACAGTATACTGATATAACAAACATTATCCGTCCTCAATGGCAAAACCACCTCCCATCTCCCTTTTCCCCATGGGAGCTATCATTAATATTCTGTCTTGATATTAAGGAAAATATTTTAGTCGCTTTTTTAACTTGTACAATTATTTGTAATACTTTTTGACTGGTCAGGATTTGTTTTGATATTTTCTTCACATTGTTTATTTTTATTTCTTTATTTTATTTATTCTGATTGGCAGAAAGGTGGAGCTTTATGGGAAAAGGCTTTTTTCATTTTCAAGGTTCGGTGTCCTTCTGGTCTTTACATTCTCTTAGATGCAGTCAGGAATATAGCAAAGCTTAGCATAGATGTTTTCTTTATTTATTTGAGACTGCCCTGTCTGATGTAACTGTAAGTATATGCTGAGTATTTTCTTGTTCTTTTATGTTCTTTTATTATTTATTATTAAATATATTTTAACCTTTCATTGTGGTTGATCTGTCGAGAGATATTTAAGTTATGAAAGTACTTGCATATTTGTTTGGTGACACTGTGTGGGCCACTCCTAATAGCCTTGCTCTTGCTCAAACTACCATTTGTATTAACAGTAACATTACACAGTAAGACTGGACACCCTTTGTTAAGGACCTTATAGTATCTGATAAGGAGTGATTGGTGGCAAGGGAAACTACTGTATACTCTGGGCAGAAGGGGGCATAGCAAGTAAACCTGTGCCAGCCTTTCACAGGTGTGTGTGTGTGTGTGTGTGTGTGTGTGTGTGTGTGTGTGTGTGTGTGTGTGTGTGTGTCTGTGTAACTCAAACCTCAAAGAGTGTGTGTGTGTGTGTGTCAGCTACTTGGGCAGGAACACGAAGCACTGGTTGGACAGAGAGGGTGCTGGAGGTCTTGGCTTGGTCACTCAGCTGAGATCTCAACTCTATAGCTGTGTCAGTCAGTGGACAGTCTTACTGGGGATCTGAAGAAAGAAGGAGAAACCAGCCCTGGACTGACTGTGGTCTCTGTGTGCTATTAAGGAACATTTTGCTTGATGCAGAGAGCTGCATCTGGAAATACAGTGTGTGTACTTGTCATCCTCCCAATGTATGTCCTCCACTGGTGTTAGTGGTGAGGATTGAGCCTTCTTGATTCCTGGGCAAGTGGTGGGGCATCACACTCAGCAACACTGGGAGAGGATGACACAGCAAGTCTATTGGATGGTAAATTTAGCTCTAACTCTGCCACCCACCACCCATTACCCCCTATGAAATCCCTTCTAGTACATCCCTCCAACTATCAACACGGAGCACATCCTGGAAGCGCTCTCTAAGGCCAAAGACAGTGCTTCAGTGGTCCATGACAATATCCCTGGTTGTCTCATAAATAGCCTAAAACATGACCTATCAGGACCACTTGTGGCACTCCAACTACAGCCTGAAAAGAGTTTTCATTCCAGGTGCATGGGAGGGGGGGGGCACAACAGCTAAGGATAGACGATAACCTGACCCTGGGAACTACAGACTCATCAGTCTGACAAGTCTAATATGCAAAGCCATGGAAAGAATTATTATAGAAATGATCAGCAAGGACATTAGCAATCTACAGACACTGGACCCATTGCAGTCTGTTTTCATTAAGGGAAGGTCTTGCCTACTTAACCTGGTAGCTTTCTTTGAGAGGGTTACCATGGCTATGGATATGGGGAGAATGGTGCATACCACCTACCTTCACCTGGCCAAGGTGTTCAATATAATAACTCACTCAGGTGCAGGTTCATAGGCTCATAGGTGACTAAGAGTGTAGCTGCCCTTGCAGGCCCTCACCTGTTAGTACAATTCTCCAAAATTACACCCCGCAATGTCCCTTAGGATCAAATGATAAACAGCTCTAGCCAGAGCAAAAGGTATGCACGGTACTCCATTTACTCTTCTGCAGGAGCAAAATCCTGGAGCTGACTCCTTATAAAAATCAGGTCATCACCCAACCTTTACATGTTCGAAACATTGTTAAAAACATTCTTAACTAATTCCTGGCTTTGCTCATGCCCCACACCAGGTTACCCCCACCCTATAATCCATTTTTTTCTCATTCACTCACCTCTATCTTCTAACTACAGTTTTCTTTCTTACCCCACTTTCTTGCAGCCTTGCTCTTCTTTCACTTCCTCCAGTTATAAACACTTTCATGTTTCTGAACTGCTATTCCTCCCCCTACCTTAATATATTTCCTTTTCCTCTACTGAAAATCATACTCACTAGCCATGCTACGAAAGTGTGTATCCTTCAAATACTCATTTGTATTTGTACAGATCTCTTTCTCCAGTAATTATATACACATACTCTCTTTCTCTTCACGTAGACACATATTCCATTCTTTACTATCCAGTCGACAGTCTGTCTCTCATCTCTGACATTCTTTGTCAAGGTATTAAAAATACTTTTCTCAACTAACTACAGTATATTTTTATGTCTATTGAATGCATTTTCCTGCATATTTATTTTGCTTCCATTTCTCTGTCTCAATTCACCTTTTCTAATTTAAACAAACTGTTTATTAATTCTTTGGTTATTCTATATAATATTGTATTACAATATATTTGTAAAAATGACAACCTTTACAACTCTGTTACATTGTACTTGTAGAAATAAGAATCCATTTCAAATTTTTATAGTTGCTATATTCTACTCTTTTGCTTTCGTATAATTTTTCACTCTGTGTCTCCTCTGAAAATGAATTATTGCCCAGTTAGACTTTCCTGGTAAATGAATGTCAATAAATAAATGAATTGTGATATAGTATTTTGAATGAATCTATTTAGTTTTTATTTTTTTTAGGTTAAAGTACAGTGTATATAATTTCTTTTTAAGGGAGAATCTTAGTGATATGTGAATTATGTTAGGCATGTATTTTAAAGAGTTAAAGCAATGAGTATTGCATATTATGTGATCTTACCTTTACAGTTAGTCTTTAATAAAGATTAATGGTGTCATGACATGCATCTACATCTGTGCATTTGGCAGTCCTTGGCAATATGTATGCTGACTGCACACATGCAACTTTTTGCAGAATCATGATAGTGAAAACATCATTCTGAACAACTTTCGTTCTAGTACTGCCATTTCAGTAAGTGTTCTAAAATACCTTTTCACTCTGTGAAAGTGGTAGCATTTTATCTGGTTCACTACTTTGGGGTAAAACTTGAAAAACAAAGCATTTTAAATCCACTTTAATTATGTGCTTTTCATTCCTTCGGTATATATGCATGTGTAAACTGTGCACACAGTATGAGCTTCTTTGCTCTATTTGATGTGTCAAGTAAATTTCTTTTCTGCTTATACATTTAAGACTCCTTATTCAACCTCATTCCTGTTTTGCAGTTTAGAAAGTTTTTTTTTAAATGATCTTTCATAATAACATTCCTGTTTATTTTGCATCCTGTCAATAAATCTGTTGAAGTCATTTTGTTTTCAGGATCTGAGTTAGTTGTACGTAGCTGAGCTCTGAGCTGTTTTTCATATCAGTATCAGACGGTAAGGAACATTTCTATAAAATCAAAACATAGTAGGCTGAATTTTCAAAACTACCATACTTTTTTGTAAGATTTTGGACCATACATTATACTTGCCTATTGATTTGTGGATATAGGGGACCTGAAGCAGTATGCTTAAATTCCCAGTTTCAATTGCTTCTGATCCTGAGGACTGTCTGCCTATTTATGCAAGTCATTAATATCGGAGACATACCTTACCTCTCTGTTCATTATGTGCCCTACATCTATTCTCTTAAGAATAGAATTCCATAATGGAAATTATTTCCTTTTTAGGTGAACATACTATATCCCCATATTCCCATTTGTTGTTTCACTGGTGGAGCCCGGCATCTTTCCTGGTCTGTCTTTTAGAGTCTCCATAGAAGCCGCAGTCTGTCAATGACCATGTAAGAACAGTGCAGTTACTGCTAGAGGGATCTTCCTCTTTTCTACAGCCTGTGTCCTTTAAGAGCTTTCTGTGGCCTAACTATGACCAACATTCCATGCAAGCTCTGTGGCAGCAGTGGTGGTCTTCTTATTGTCTAGTTAAATATGAATATGCTAAACAGATGTAAATATTTTAGGGACACTAGCAAATAGGTTCATAGCTTCATAGGTAGGTACTAGGCTATTGGCCCTAGGGCCTATATAAGCCTAGCCAAAGGTACCCTGGCTTTCGCCACCCAAGAAAATTATTTTCCTGTGCCACTGTCGAGCAGAGCCACAGAAGTGATCCTCGGGGTGAATTTCCTATTTCCCATCCAATCATCAAGATTTTTCTTGAACAGTGCTAATGAGGAGCTTTGTTTGATATAGATATGTAGTTTGTTCCAGAGTATGGGAAGTCTCTGGGACAGGAATCTATCCCTCCAGCATGTTCTGTTTATTGTGGTGATGAGGTTTAGGTCCCTAGAGCGTGTAGCTCATAGGGATTGGGATTTCTTTAAGTGGAGCATGTCTAAAAGCTCTGGGTTTGACATAGCTTTGTGTGTTAGGCAGAGATCACCTCTGGCGATATGCAACGAAGTAAAGCTGCAGTTTTTTGAGACGGTCTGCATAGGGCATCTCTTTGAGGCCAGTAATCCTCTTTGTGAGGTATTTCTGTGGCCTTTCCAGTTGTTGTAGATGTCTTGTCAGGTACATACCAAAAGGGGCATTGTACTCTATAATGGGTCTAATGAGTGATGAGTAGAGGGGAACAATGACCTCTTTTTTCCTGGATGAGAAACCTTTTGTGATGAGGTGTGCCACATAGAAGGATTTCCTGACTACTGTGGCGATGTGATTATCAAAGGAGAGACTACTGTCCACCTGTGTCCCAAGGTCTCTTATCACACTTTCGGTGTTAAGTAGTCTACCACCTATGTAGTAGTTCATGGGTACTGAGTTTTTACCAAAAGGAATGACAATGCATTTTTTGGCATTGAGCTTGAGGCCATGGCTTTGACACCAGGCATCTGTCTCAGCAAGGCCCTTTTGTAGGATGTCCACATCTTTTGGAGTTTTGATTATGGCTCCTAGTTTGCAGTCATCTGCGAACTTCATTAGCCAAAGACCTTCTGTGTTGGCCTGTACTTCAGAGAAGTAGATACCAAACAGGAGAGGACCCAGGACTGAACCCTGTGGTACTCCACTTGTCACTGGTCTGAAGCTGGATTTGGAGTCTGCTACTTTCACAGTGTGGGTTCTGTCAGTGAGCCAGTTGGCACCCCATCTTGTGACATAGGGATTTATACCTTGTTTAGTGAATTTATCTATAATTCCAGAGTGGGGGATGGGGTCAAAATCCTTGGCGAGATCAAGATAGGCTGTGTGAACCACCTTACCCTCATCTATGGCTTTGGTGACTGTGTCACAGAAGTCTATCAGGTTTAGGAGACATGATCTGCCTTTTACAAACCCGAACTGGGTGGGGTCCTGAGTTTGGAGATTACCAATGTCATTGTTTATAAGTTCCATGATGATACGCTCCATATCCTTGCAGACCAGGCTCGTTAGACTAATGGGGCGGTAGTTTCTGGGGTCTGTTGTGGCTCCCACTTTGTGGAGTGGGATAACTGTCGCTGTGTGCCATTCAGTGGACACAGAGCCTGAGGTAAGGCTATGATTGAACATGGTACTTAGGTGGGGTGCCAGTTAGTTCTGTACTTCATGTAGAACACAGCCTGGGATGTCGTCAGGTCCCATGGATGCTGTGTTCTTGGCTTTGGATAGTGTGTTTTTTACCTGTGCAGCCGTGATTACAGGGACTTTGCATTCTTCTGGTATAGAGATGGTCCCTTTAGGGGATGACAGAGGGGTAAAGTTAGCACTGAACCTATCTGCCAGGATGTTGGCAATATCCATTGGTTCTGTATATTTAGTGCCATTGTGCTGTAACTCAGAGCAGATCTGAGTGTTGCCATTGAGATTCTTGACATAGCTATAGAATGCTTTGTGGTTGTCTTTAGAGTCAGTGGCAATTTTGTTTTCATAACTAGCTTTGGAGGATTTTATGAGGGAATCTCAGCTTCTTACTGAAGCTGACCAGGGAGTTTCTCCAATCATGGGATTTTACTCTTTTTTGCAACAGTTTCTTTCTTCTGTTGTAGAGTTTGTTTATGGCAGGGGACCACTAGATTGGCTTCCTTTTTTTGGAGGATAGCATCTTGGTTCTGTTAGGGATTACACGATCCATGCACTCATGTAAGTGCTTATAAAGTGCATTTGTGTAGGATTCAGCAGTCATACCTCTATTGTCCGTCAGCATGGGTGTCATGAAGTTTGCCACTTCTGTCTTAAGAAGCGTGAAGTTGGCTTTGGAGAAATTTTTTACTGTGGTTTCCCTAATGGGGGGTGGGGGAGGGATGTGGATGTCTAGGGTGATTAGCTTATGGTGTGATCTGACCAACGAGGAATTGACCTCTGATGTGGAGCACCAGTTGCCCATGCTGGTAATAGCCAGGTCTAGGATATTGCTGCCCCTGGTGGGGGTGTGGATAAGTTGATCCATGGCATTGGAATTCATGAATTCCAGAAAACGTTGAGCACAAGAGTTGGTACATGAGTAGTTTTCCCAGTTAATGGTAGGGTAGTTGAAATTGCCCATTATTAGGGTGTTAGGTTGTACCCTAATATTTTCCAGTGTATTAAGAAATGAGGAGTGGGAATCCTGGGGCATGGTAGGGGATCTGTAGCAAGCTACAATTTGGATTGCGGTTTTGTGCAGAGTTAGTTGCACTTGGATAATCTCGGATGCATTATGCTGAGCAACTTGCCTGGAGGTGTGGATATCCTTAATGAATATGGACACGCCTCCGCCTTTAGTGTTTCGGTCCAGGTTAGGTGGCCAAAAGGTGTGGCATGAATTATAGTCTGGTAATGCAGGGGTACTCTCTGGAGCCTTGAACCAGGTCTCTGTCACTGCACAGATGTCGATGTTCTCCGTATTAAGGAGTGCCTCGAGAGAGTGCATTTTGAGGTTTAGACTTCTAGCAATGAGTAGCAATACCCTCAGATTCTTCTTGCCTGTACCTGTTAGGGTGGTGAATTTGTCATTTGAACCTTGCCTAAAAAAGGCACTATAGGGGTGGCTAGAGCCTTAGCCAGTATCTGGAATCCCAGGGGCGACAGGTGCAGGCCATCTCTGGCAAAGCATCGTGGCTTGTCGATCATGTCATCCCAAGCAGACAGATACTGGATCCCCTTAGAATGACACCAGAAGCTTAAACAATTGTTGAAGTCAATCATTTTGTCCTTGTACTGTGGTATCATTCTGGGTGATGGCAGGATGCTACTCAGGGCTAGGGTCATACCTGCCTATAAGATCAGACAGCTCCTCCATGTCCCTTTTCATGTAGTCCAAGGAGGTACACCTTAGGTCATTCACACCAACATGGACAATGACAGAGTCATATTTGTACTTGTTGTGGAGTGACCTGAGTGCATGCATTATGTGGCGGATCCTGGCACCCGACAGGCAGTTGGCAGTAACTTTCTCCTTGTTTAGCCTGGTGAGTGGTGCCTGACTATAGAGTCACCTATGACTAGAGTGTTGGGTACGTTGTTATGCCTTATGGGCTGTGGTTGAGTGGCACACTGAGTTTGTGGGCTATGTGTCATTTGGGTTGGGTTGGGGGGTGGAGGTTGCTTGTGTTTCTGCTTTGGAGGTCCTTGTTGCTTGGGCAGGTTTTTACTGAGAGCCTCCGTGAATGTAGGTGTGTGTTTTGTGTTTCTGTGTGTGTGTTTTGGTGGTGTAGGTTTTGAGGGACTATGTGCTGAGTGTGGTGTGGTGCAAGCGTTTACCTTCTCCTCTTGACTGTCTAGTCCAGTCTTGGGTGAAGAGAGCTTTGCTTCCAGTTTGGCTATATAAGTGCATCTCTCACAGGTTGTAGTGTTGGGTGGTAGGAGGAGAGGGTTGTCTGTGTACATGAGGCAAATACTGCATTGCCCCAAGATGCCCAGATTCATCAGGTAGACAGGAGAAAACACCGGGGGCTGACCCTTAGACATGCCTGGATAGGTGCTTATTTGTTAAGTACTAGAAACTGTTTTCCTCTAGACAGTGAGGAAAGTTGAGTGCTGTCGTAATTTGTAGCTTATTTAGTGCTTACAATAAGTTCTGAATAAGCGCTGAAACAAAAAACTGGCTAGTTCTAAGAAACAAAATTAAGCTAGAAGGCTTCCCTCCAACACAGAAAGGCTTGGGCCCTAGAAGCCTACAAATAGTCCTGGACACTGCAAATCTATATCCAGGCTAGACTACCCACAGGAAAAGCAGGAAACAAGCTTAGAAAATTTTTTTTTTTGGCATTTTGTTTTACCCTTTGCATTATGTGAGCTTTGCGTTTTATCAAAGTATTTTGTATTTTGCTGATGATTTTATAACAGAATGTGTGTGTGTGGGGGGAGGGGGGTAACTTTTAAGTTCATCAAAATACTGTCCATCTTTGACGTTCTGCTTCCATTGTTACACTTTGCTTTGTGCATTGCTGTG
>NC_056748.1:1090206731-1090329231 GCF_019279795.1 Protopterus annectens
TTCTCTATACACTGCACAACACAAAGAATCAGAAAAAAAACAAAGCTTTGCCAGCTTTTACTCACATGATTCTGATTTTCTGAGTTGTTGTCAGTCTTCTTCAGAGGTTTACATTTTATAATAATATGCATTGTTTTCCAGAAGTATAATTTATTCTTACACTTTCTGCAATGTACAGTCTCTTGGCCCCATGCCTTATATATTTTTTTCTGCCCTGAGATATGTGCCTGTCTGTAAACTATATAATTGTACAGTGTGTATCGGTGTTTTTGTCCTGCTCTTCTACTTAAGCTTTATTCATGTAGTAAGTAGTAAGCATGTTGTATTCATGTGATAAGTGTGTTGTATTCATGTAGTAAGCATGTTAATGTTATGAGCTGTTTCCCCATTGCCATGCTCTAGTGCTTTCCTGTTAAGGAAAATAAAATAAATAAAATAAATAAATAAATAAACAAACAAATAACTGTTGCTGTCAAGCCTCCTTTCTTACTGTTTTGTTTCTTTATTCACTAATACAGCATCACCTTTTTTGTACTATGCACGTAATCTAACTACTGTATAAGTCAAAGTCGTCACAACACAAACCTGGTGAAGGGAATGATGTACTACTATAAGCAATTAAATGCTGAAGTAATTAAAGACAATTAAC
Source organism: Protopterus annectens (assembly GCF_019279795.1). Taxonomy (NCBI): domain Eukaryota; kingdom Metazoa; phylum Chordata; order Ceratodontiformes; family Protopteridae; genus Protopterus; species Protopterus annectens. Next base: position 1,090,207,381 of record NC_056748.1, read on the forward strand.
CATATTTAGCATTTAATGATTCATGATTTATTCATAGGGCAAATAAAACAGCATATTTACTAGGATTGTTAATTATGAATGTGGTTTAGTATTGGTTTGTGCAGACTCAGATGAAGTCATGGAAGTATTTAATTAATTACAAAGTAGATTAGAATATTAAAATGTCCCAGTGTTTGTTTTCTTAATTGCAGTAATCATTAGATCCGTGCTTCATACTATAAAAAGACTAATATCTTTAGTGACACTATTTCTGTAACACAAAGGGAAAGGTCAGATTTTGTGATTCTATTTATGTTTAATCAGTAAAACTACCAGGTTTTGCGGCTTGGCATAGAAACAGCTTTTAGTAGTGCTACTCGAGGGAGGCCATCTATTTTTAAAGTTCATTTCATTTCTCTAATTAAATACACACTACAGATGATTAACTACCAAAATAGTGCATTGTATGGAATTAAGACATTACCAAATGCTCAGCTGAAAGAATTGCATTACATATTTTGGTATACTGTACCAGTCGTGTACAGAAAATAGCTGCATGCAGAATATTTTCCTCGTATTAGAGTTCTCCTACCCCAGCTGCTCTGAGATCTGAATCAGAAGGAATATTGTACTCATTCTGCTACAGTTTATGTCTGACTTGATTGAGAAAGGCAGCACATTTTTTCAGTCTCAACACTTTCCTTTCAGTACTGCTAAAACATGCAATTGTTACATAAAGTGTAGTCTGTTTGTCCAGAAGTAAAGCTGTGTTATGGAAAAAAGTTGACACTCCCAGCTACAGATAGTATGCTGGGGTATCCCAGTTACCATGTGACATCATGCATATTGCCTCATGTTTCACTGATGTCAGCCGTCTGCTGTTCACAACCCTCAGGACCCCTGTGACTTTATACATGTCTTGGAACCATAATCTGAAATGGGATCACTCATTAATAGCCAGGTCATTGTCATAATACTTTAGCATGTGCTGCACTGTTTGCTCAAGGCTTCAGATAGAATTATTTAATTGGATTATAATGGCTCTCCAAATATGTCCGACTTAGGAAGACAAGGTCATCAGAGAAGAAGAAGCTGGAGAGACTGCAGTGAGCATGGTGGGGGACTTCAATGATGGAAAATAAGACCTGTGTATAAAAAAGGAGTAGCACTTAAGTAATGGGAAGTTCTCAGCACTTTATGAGAAGATATGGAGGTTGAGAACTTTCTGGAATAGAGTGCATCAAGGAGCAGTACCACAGATAGAGGGAACTCAGAATTCATTTGCGGGCACAGCATAGAGCACTTGTGATCAAGCCCTGTACTGCTAGACATACTGTGCTTACAATCAAAGATATGATAAACCTAGCATGACATTTAATAACAGACAATATAAGCTATGACTCTTCATTCACATGGATGTAGCTTTCACCAAAGGTTTTGTGCAAATGTCCCAATCTTCATCTTAACAAAGAGTTAATCTTGGGGACTGTGTGTTTATGTTAGTATGTCACAGTATGTAACTGGGACAGAAATTCTGTTGTGTAGTATTCATATACTGTAATACAAATTAATTTCTGCAGAGTTAATACTACCTATACTCATAATTGGTCTCACAGTGCATTTAAAGGTTTCAGTTCTCATAAGATTTGACTTTATGTTTTCAAGACAAATAAAGATGCAGCTGATATGCTTTTTTTGTATGATAAATCAGACATATTTACCTCACAAAGGCTGAGCGCATCTACAGATTCTGTAGCATAAGATCCTGGGGGAGAAGGGGTAAGTTACAAAATTGAGTCTTCAGTGTACTAAGTATGAAACTCAAAGCGTGGGAAGGCCTGCAGCGAGTCTGCGACCCGTTAGAGTGGGGTCAATGACCTTATTTCTTAACTCATTATTTAAACTTTTCTTAAAAAATTAATGTTCCTATTTTATAACGCTTAGTAGTAAAGTATTTCACCGCAAGATAGCCCTTGAAATGAATTCATCAGTAATGTCAAAGTTTGTCATTTTAACATCCACATGCATATTGTTGTTATTCATTTCACATAAATGTCCTTTAAGATGCATACCTATAATGGTCTGAAATGCATCATTATGCATACATTAGAAAATCAATACAAAATGTCTGCTGATAAGTCTTCAGTTAATAGTAACTAAAGAACGATTCTCCGGTCTGCTGTTGTAGTGCATGCACCTGACACTTTTAATTTGCCTGGTAAATCATCTCTCTTATTTCCAGTCTATTTGTAAATGTTTGTAGCTAATGACTTAAGCATCAAATTTAATTATGGGTGAAATCACTGATTTATTAATTTGGAGAATAACCTTTCCATCCCTACTTCTCATTCATCCATCCATCAATTATCATCCCCCCCTTCACCTCATTTTTGCATATGAGATCACAGGGTCATATTAATGGTGATGCTGATCTAGAGCCAATGTTCAAACTACTTGGTGGGAAGCCCTTCTGCATCCTACTATTGGTTGCCTGGACGGTATGTTTAATGTCATACTAACACTTTAATCTTAATCACAGCCATTAAGTGTGGACAAAAATGATCAGTTTAATACCTCACTCCCTAATGCAATCATACTTCCACCAATAACGGGTTTCATAGAGCACATGGTTGACTTGGTTTAGTACTATCAAAATGAACAACCTTGGATTTAACCTCCAAGCTGTTCAAATAACTCTGCATATTGTGCTAGTCAAACGTATCTGTAATTAAGAAACTTATTTTTGGACTGTCTGTGAATTTACTTGCAAAAATATCACAAGATAAAGGAAATCAGGGCACAAAGATGAAAAATAACAGACCCCCAAGGAACCCCTGAGGTAATTCTCTTAAAATCAAAGGTGCACTTGACTGTTTTGACACAACACTTTCTGTCCCTTGGCTGACATCCAACGATCTTACTTTGTACTGGTTCACCTTCTTTTCAGCCATTAATCCCTGAATCTAATTAACCTGGACTGTATCAAAGATCCTTGCCAAGTCCTTGCCAAGTCTAAATAAAACGTCTTCTGGAAGCCCATAATCCAGTGCTTCCTATACTGACTCATAAAAACTGAGTACATTTGTTTGTTAAGAACGATCCATACAGAAATCATGCTGGTATAAATCCCGAGAAGTTAATTCAGCAGCTATTAGCACAATTTCAAAACATTTCCTGATGATACATTAAGACACATACCCCCCCCCCCCCCCCACACACACACACAGGAATAGGTACTACAGTGGCCTTCTTCCAAATTTCATTAACAAAGCTATTTTTTTTTAATTCCTGAAATAGGAAGGGCAATTCAGAAATTTGTAAAAATATGTTGAACAAAAATCATCCATTTCTGCTGTCTGGCTCTGCCACTGCTATCATCTTCTGGCTTTTCCGGTTAGGGGTCGCCACAGCGGAACTCTGCTCCACTAATGATCAGCAGTAGATTTTTTACAGGTGCCAAGGTACCAGCTCAACGCCACTCTCATTCTATGCATGTCTTTCGAACGCCACTCGACTGTGGGGAGGACATGCAGACTCCACACAGAAGGCACTCCAGCTGAGAATCGAACGGGAAAACCTCTTGCTGTGAGGCAACAAAGCTACCACTGCACCACCACTGTCACTGCTATAGGAGACTTAATTGTCTTTAATTGTTTATTGAGGGTATTGTTAGTAATTAGTGGACATGCATCTGCTGTGTAAAATGCTTCAACCAACTCCTGATGCCCCCCCCCCCCGATCCTGGAAAGTCAGTAAATTTATCCACAAATATATTAGCCTGCTTTTCATGGGTAAGTTACAAGGCTGTCAATTACTATAATATTTATGCCACACTGGTAGTCTTTCCAATATTTTTTTTAGATATTTAAAATTGCTTTCTTATTCTCAGCTGTGTGCATAGCCAAAGTACTTTGGAAAGTTACATCTAGTGGCTTGCATAAACTTCTAGAAGTAATTGTTAGCTTTTATATGTCTTTTCCTTAACAAGCAATGTCTCTTCTTATACACCTTCAAAGAATGCATTTTACTTCTTCTTGCCTTCTCAAGACCTTTTATACACAAGAACATTTATAACATTTAGACTTGTTGCAGATGGTAGGGACATGTCTATCAGTCTATTAATATATTTGTTATTCATCTCCCAGCAACTGGCAATTTGCTCTTGCTGTATTAATTTCTTCCAAATCCAGTCCTTCAGCTATTGAATTATTTAGAGAAAGTTAGCTCTGTTGAATGTGTTGCTGGTGCAACATGCCTCCTGAGTACCCCTTGTAGCATTATATAGAGAACTCCAAGATAAAACTTACATGATTGTTGCCCTTTGGTTCAGGATCAGTAGAATACTCCATTACTTCATTACAATGTTTCATCCAGACCAAATCAAGTATGTCATCTTTTCTAGTTGGCTCTTCAACAACTTCAACATAACCATGATCCATCCAGAGCCTGACCAGAACAGCAAAAGCACCAGTGAGTTTAATGAAGTTATCCCAGACTACTTCAGAGCATTAAGGTCACCCAGAAATAAGATGAAAAGTCTCTACTAAGGCCCTCAATGTCCTCTTTAACTTGCACATACATATTCATTCTTCTGTTTTCTAGGAAATTTCATAAAACCAGAATCCTTTTTCAGGCAAGACAAAACCAGTAGCATATAACATCAAAAACAAAACACGTATTAAATGGAGGGACAGCAGGAACAACAGGTACAGTTGTTTATTACAAATATTGAGCACTTTCATCCCACTAAACAGGGGACTTCAATGCTAAAGGATAACAGTGTCCAAGATGCAGGAACCTTTACAAATGCACTCTATGCATTTGTAAAGGTTCCTGCATCTTGGACACTGTTATCCTTTAGCGTGGGGGCTGTGAAACTTACCACCTCTGTCTTAAGTAAGGTGAAGTTTGCTATAGAAACGTTTTTCACTGTGGTTTCCTTGGTTGGGGGTGGTGGTGTGGTGTGAACATCCAGAGTGATTAGTTTATGGTCCGATCTAACCAGTGATGGGTTGACCTCTGGTGCGGAACACCTGTCCCCCATGTTGGTGATGACCAGGTCCAATATGTTTTCAACTCTGGTAGGGGAGTTTACCATCTGATCCAGGGCATTTGAGTTGATAAATTCCAGGAAGCGCCGGACCTGGGACTTGAGTATTTTTCCCAGTTAACAGTAGGGTAATTGAAATCGCCCAATATCAGGGTGTTCGGTAGGACCCACATGTGTCTCCAGAAAGGTGGAGTGGTGGTCCTGGGTCATGGAGAGTGATCTGTAGCAGGCCACAATTTGCATTGCAGATTTGCCCGATGTTAGTTGTGCATGGATGATCTCAGAGGTATCATTCTGCACCACTAACCTGGAGGTGTAGGTATCCTTGATGAATATGGATACACCCCGTCCTTTTGTGTTTCGGTCCATGTTCTGTGGCCGAAATGCATGGTATGAGTTGTAGCCTGATAGTGCTGGGGTGCTCTGTGGAGCCTGGAACCAGGTTTCAGTTCCTGCACAGATGTCGATGTTCTCCATACTGAGGAGTGCTTCGAGTGCGTGCATTTTGAGATTTAAACTCCTGGCGTTGAATAGCATAACTCTCATTTTTTTTTTGTGCTGTTTATGGAGGTGGGTTTGTCTTTTGAGCCTTGCCTAAAAAAGGCACTAGATGTGTTAAATGTCTGGATGTTGACGTGGTGTTTAAGCATTAGAGCCACCACAATCCCTTTCTTAGATAGTCTATCTACTCGAAGAATATTATTACCTGTTGGGAGTATTTCCTCACTTTTGATGTGAGCTTTGAGCCAGGTTTCAGTCAGGATGAGAATATCAAGAGAGTATAAAACTATGTTGGCGTTTAGGTGATGGATTTTATTGGTTGTACTTCTGATATTTAGACACATGAAGAAGAGGTCAGATGGCTTTCTGTTGGATGTTAGCTGTGAGAAGGAGCAGCTATTAGGCAGATTTTTAGGTGAGGAGTTGGTAATGGTAGGACCAGAGTTAGGGCGGATATCACTACTGAGGGCTAATTTACATATGGCAGTAAACATAAGTTTTATAAGTCGGATAATTGACCTGTCATATTTTAAGGATATTTTTTGAATGTAACAGGTGACTGGTAGTACGGTGGGTGTATTGGGATGGAGATTGTGATGGTATGACAAGTATAACTGGTAGGTGGGTGATGGATAGAAGTGAGAGTAGGGGGGCAGTGATAGTTTTGGGTGTGTCTATTATGGAGTCCTGGTAGGATGTAAGGTTTGCAAGAAGAGTATAGGTAAGGAGTATAAGCACATTAGTAGTAGCATGACTGTGTCAGATGAGCAGTTAGATTGGAAGTGTGTGGGGAACTGTGGGTAGAAGAGGAGATAAGTTCCTAGCATTGTTCTGATTGGTTGCTGGTTATTGGGAGGGGTTAGTGCCTAGAATAAATCTAGATGTAGTGGGGACCATTGAGATAAGGGGGCAAGGTGGGGAGAGAAGTGAGCCTGTGTATTGCACGGGCGGATGGAGCAGGGCTTAAAACCCTCCAAGCTGTGGATCACCAGGTAAGTATCTGATGTCTTACCAGCAAGCAGAATTCAATTTCTGAAGAGCACTTGTGTCCTGATGGGAGACTAGTAATTTAAAGTTGGCTCCATAATCAGCAGGAATCTAATATAGACTTAGTATTGGGGGAGGGGGGTAGCAAAAAGGGTGTGAACCAGGTGCAACACAAAGAAACCAGCCAAACTAGAGAGGCAAGCAGTGGAAAACTCTCAGTGAAGGTTTCAGAGGGGGTGAGTAGTAATGCAAACTCTACCTGTAAAGTGAAGGAGACAAGAGACAGCAAAGTTTATTAAGGTTGGGAGTATGTCTTCACATTGACTTGCTTATTAGTAGCCAGTTTGTGCACAGATTAGAGTAGGGAGATACATTAGCAATGAAGGGGAATGTATAGAGATGCAAATAAACAGGTGGGCCTCAAGTGATACAAAATTGAGGCAAACAGTAGTACTGAAAGGGCTGTTTGAGGGCTAATTTTTAATCACATATATTGTCACCTCACAGTAATACGCTGTCCAGTTCGATTCTCAGCTAGAGCGTCTTCTGTGTGAAGATATGCATTAATGGGCGTACCTTCGTTGAAGGTTGTGCATCAGGCCTGGCAAGCTGGTACGTAAAATTCAACTGCCAATCATTAGCGGACCGGAGTTCCGCTGTGGCGACCCCTAACCGGGAAAAGCCGAAAGACACAAACAAAGAATAGGAAGGACCTGAATTAAGTGTATACCATCTAGTGGACAGTTAGGGTTACTACACAAGCTGGGGTGGGGGTGGGGGGGCACAAGGCTCAAACAGTCAGTGTTAGTAGCATGCTGAGAACTACTAAGTAACACTGCTAATGTTAAAGCTTTACTATCATAACACATACATGTAGAATGACTGGGTGGACTGACTCTGCTCTTCAGGATCAAAGGGTATATCCTTGGTTTGGTTTTGCAGCACTGATTCATTCCTTCTTAGACTGTATGGGTGGGGTGGTAGCCACAGACTGCAAAGTTGCTTGAGTGTACTCTGAACAGAGAGAAAAAGAGAGGGTGAAGCTAGTAGAATGAGACAAAGACAGGTTAAAGGAAGTAATGAGGAGCTAGGAGGGTGTTACAAGATACAGATCTCAGGACAGAGTGGAGAGAGCAGGAGAGAAACAATAGATAGCAGGAGAACAGATGCTACTGTAACAGTTTGAGAGTACTTCAACAGCTAACACATCACAGTGCCATAACTTTGTTTGCACAAAGCACTGTACTTTGTTTTACTAAAGCAGCAGCATTTAGCATTTGTTTTTGTTTAAATGTTAAGGCAAAGCTTTTTGTTGTTGCAGTACTGCCCTTAACTTCAAACCATGTTTCTTTGTTTGGACCAACAACCAGGATGGTCATCCATAACAAAAATTCCATCTAGAACCTTGAGGAAATCATTAATTTTACAGTGAAAGATTTCAGGGCTGAGGTTATACCAAATGGCAGCCTTTTAAAACAGAAAGCTCCCATAGGGGTAATAAAGATTGTCAGCTTTTAACTTTTGTTGTCTAATTGTACTTATCAGAAACCAATGAAAGCGTCCAGCATTGAAAACACTTTTACATTTAGATGTCTTCCAATGTACGGAAACTAAATCTTTCATGCACAATTGCTGTGACTGAGCTTTTCTAAATTAACTCATGCCCATACTTGACCACTCCTTTTGGTTATTATGACCACTGGAGCACACCAGTCAGTCAGTCAGTTGAGCTGGACTTTGAATTATGTCAGGGATTTGCATTCATTTAAGTTCTGTCTCGACTTTGGACAGCACAGGAAGTTCTGTCTCGACTTTGGACAGCACAGGAAGTTCTGTCTTGACTTAGGACAGCACAGAAAGTGGATCCATCCTGGGTGTGGTCAAGGCATTTGTAACAGCAATCATTTTTAGCAGATCTTTATTGGTTCACAGCCAAGCAGGCTGTCATCACCAAACATGCCTACATAGACTTAAATTGTTATGGCAATTAATCCCATTTTTCATGTTTATGTTTCCTATTTATGTGCAGACACGTGAGCACACAAACCCAAAACTCAGACTTGTGCCCTTTTCCATCAGACATGGCTACAAATCTATTCAGGCACTTGAGTTTGCTTGCAGAGCTATGAATTTCAGTCCCTACTTAATGCAGCTGTGGGCACTTCAAGAACATCTGTATAAAGTATATGATTTCATAGTAACATTAGACCATATCAGTTTTGAAATTCACTGGAGTTCCATGACTCGGAATTTGAACTTACCAATCTGCTTCTACATTTGACACGATAGTAACTTGAACCCCAGATAAAATGTGTTCTGTACATTATTTTAGTCTCTTTATTAGAAGTAACTTCTTTAATCAGCTGTTTTATACAAATGATGGCAAATGGCTCAAGTCCACTACATCTCTTACCCCTTTTGCCATGTCATCATGCATTTGCTAGGCTTACTCTCACTTTACTTCTGGAACATTTTATTTTTATTTTATTTATTTTCCTGGGTACATCACTGTTCTTCATGAACCTTTTTCAGATTCGGCCTGGGAGCAGTGTCTGGTTAAGTGATTTGCCCAGAGTGACACAGTTAGGCAATGGAGATTAATAGAATCAAGCTTCGTACTACTGGACCACATAAAATAGCTCATTAACAGATCCTTAAACCTCTAAGCCAACTACAGAAATTCATTTGGAATTTATTCATTCAAGCATTCATTTAGTTTGACCACTGTGATGTTTTTTTATAAAACTTGTCATTAACTTTGCATTTTACTTTAGACATATCATTTGCCATGTTTGAATTAGAATTTTGCTGTTTTATATTCCTGTTCTCTGATGATTTCTACAGCTTTGTAAAGTTTTTTTTGTAATTATAGATTAATTTCAAGTTATAACTTCTGTGGTACATCTATACCAGCTAACCCAGTACCATTTCTCTCTTATTTGTGCATCTTTTGTGCCATTAAACCCACATTTTTCTACCAATTCATAGTCATTTTTTAGAAGCTTAAATCATTCACTCTTTGCTTGCAAATATATGTAGAAGCATGTCCTTTTCATGTATTGTATTTCTTTTTGGCACAATATGTTCATTGAGTTTGCTAATTACTGAATCATATGTAACTCTCTTGCTAAATGCAAATGAAAAGGAACTGTATTATAGCCTCCACGTCATGGCTCATGGCATAGAGAAGGGTTATTTACCTGGAATTTGTTTGTTTCTTTATCTATTCTCAAGTACAGTGCAATACAGCATAAGCAGGATTCTGCATTCCTGAGTGCACTGTGAGATGATAAATGAGTCCCCTATCTGTCTGAGATAGTTGTAACTAAGGTGGATGTAAAGGATGTCACCACACTTAATGAAGAAAGAGAATGACAATTTTCCTGGTGCTCTGACCAGATTTCCTCCAGTCAATATGAATACCACATTAGGTGTCCACTGAAAAGTGGACAGTGGCCTAGTGGAACTGATCCAATATGCAACATGTAAATAAATAAATAGTTTGCTGCAGAAAATCATATGGACATCTGTCTTGAAGCAGGAAACAAAAGTTTGTCAAGCAGTCAAATGGCTCTGGTGGATTAAACTTTGTCATTGCTTTAAAAAGTGTTTTTTTACTTAAACGGTTTAAATTAAGTAAAACACGAACTTTTTTTTTCAGGAAAAAGAATTGCCTAAGAGTTTCTAGATTCACTCAAGGTGGAGTAACATTGTTCTATAAATGGTAACACATTTTTTCCTTTTTTGAGAAAATCTAGACCCTTGACACCATGTCACTTGTTACTGCATTGGTTACTAAGTTATTTTCATTAGTTGAGTCACAATTGTCAGCATACAGTATCGATGTAGTCAAAAGGGTAACTTTTATTCAAAGCAAAATAGCGGTTTAACATAAACAATATTAACATACGTCAGCGTATCACACCCAGCTGACTGGAGGTTGAGATTTAAAATGCATTATGGACCATGTACAGTCTTAAAAGGGCAACATTACTGATCTGACTTAAAAGGGCAATTGCTACCTACATGTACACCATATATACAAACATTGTACTAGCTTTATTTCACTTATCATTACAGGATACACAAAATATTCCTGTAAAAATTGCTGTCCTAATCAGCCTGTCAATGAAGTCATCTAGATTCAGTTGGTTATCAGCTGCAGTCAGGCCCTGTGCTAAGGGGATGCAGTTATAACATTATCCACTTTGGAAATACAGTTATTCAAGTTTCTTCTCTTTACTGATACAAGTCTAACTGTTTAATAATTATTAATCTGCTCTTACTTCAAATGTTGTGGAAAGCATGTATGCACCATCCCTCAGTTTTCTAGGACACTCCTATGCTGAAAAATTGACTGAAGAATGAAGTGCCTGCTTCTGTTTGCATCCTTTTACTACTTTGAATATTTTTCCATTCAGGCTGAATGCCCTACTAATTACCAGTTAAGCTACAGCATGAATTCTGCAATAAAGGCAGGCACCTCTTTCTTCTTACTATGTTAGTCACCTTTTCCTAGATTTTGATGGATGCTCTTCAAATCAGAAATACAGTTGCTGAATACTGACACTTCTCCCAAATGTTTCCATATGTACTCTTATACTTCACACCCCCTTTTCACTTTCTCCTGTTCTTTTCCCTACCTTACCTCACCCCGCCTCACACTTAAACTATGGTTGCTTCCTGGTGTCCACATCTACCCATCCCTGGGCACCCCAACTTCCTTTCTGAACAGTGCCATATATGACATTCTCTGGGTGCCTCCCAGCTCCTCAGGAACTTTTCTTTCTGGTAATCAACATTTAAAGTCTGAGGAGTGAAAGCTGAGATGGGGAGTTATGGATGAGGACCCATGAGCTATCATTAATGAAGCAGTCAGTCAAGATCCCTAAGTATGGGAGTAGCCTGTGCAATGATAATAATATGTCTACTGCATACACTTCAGCCACACAAACTCTGGACATCCTTATTAACCATTTACAGAGATGGTTTGCAGGGATTCAAATCTCTACCAGACATTATCTAAGCAATAGAATTCCCCAAACCTTCACCATGGGACAGGAGAGATGGCCACTGTCCGCTTCATTACCTCCCACCAACCATAGAATCCACACAAGTCTGATCTTGATTCGCAGTGCTAGTGGGATGACTTGATTCCCTTTTTATTTTATGTATTTACTAAGTAAGTCTACTAGGTACTAATGACTTGTTTCATTGGTGAACCGGAATCACTATTAGATTATCTGACTTGATCAGTCATAAATTTTGCAAGCAAAGGCTGTGGGAATCAAGCTTAGGACTACAGGACAGAGCTCATTAATAATTCATAGACTTAAGCCCCTAAATGACTATTTCACATTTTTATGTTTTACTCATTTCATCTTTATTTGTCGCAAATACTTCCCTTGTCTTCACTTGCATTCCTGTTTGTGTCAATGTCTAGTTTTATTATGCCCAATCCAAGTTATTCCAGTTTCTCCAAGAGACTGTTGACCATTTTGCTATGCATTGTTATATGTCTGACATCTGCATTCAGTGACTGAACAGTAAGGATTTTCACAGATGGATGGCATCACAATTGATTAAGTGCTATGAAATTCCTGAAGGTGCACAGTATCAACTCTGTTGACTCTATCCTGGTACCAATAAGTTAATTGTATCTGCATTCCTTGATATCATAGCCAGTGACCTAAACTTGGATTCCAAATATGTACATTTTTTTTAATGAAGACCCTCTGTAGAAGGAGTAAGGTGGGGGAAATAGCAAGTTCAGATTAAGTCATGGAAGATATAATCAAGGTGTTGGATGAGGCAGGGGAGAGAGGGCTCCTGAGGATACTCATAGCAAGCAGGAGGCAAGCTGTCTGGTGAATAAGTATTTTAGTGTCAGTGTACAAGACCAAAGAGAGCATTCACAACTGTGGGCAGTACAGAGATATCAAAGTCCTGTCACACTGTACAAAAGTGCTGGAGAGGATGACTGATAAATTAATATGCAAAGTAGTAGAAAGTAAGATGGGAGATGAGCAATTTGTGAAAATATGACAGGGTAGTGGAATGCAAAACTGAAGGTACACGGGAAGATGCTGAGTACATATAAGACAATTGGAATGGCGGCAAATGGGGAAATCAAAAGAAGCAGAAAACTGAGATAAAAGGGAAAATAGTGGGTCAAGTTATCACTTCAAGTACCTGGGAAGGGGTGGTTGAGTAGAAGTGAAATCCAAATGAGGAGGTCAAAGCTAGGATCAGAGGTGCTAGCACAGATTGTCAGGATTAGTGCATGATAGAAGAATACCAAAAAAGCTGAAAAGTAAGAGATACAAAGAAGTGGTGCAACAAGTATCTATATAGGGCACAGCAACTTGGGTACTGAACGCTGAGCAGTTAAACAAGTCAGAGGTGATGGAAGTGAAGTGTCTGAGATAGGTGGTAGGATGTTAACTATGGAAATATAAAGAAGTGAAAACATCAGAGCAGAAGCCAAAGTAGGTTTATTGGTTCATAGGTTCATAGGTGTGTACTAAGCTAATGGCCCTGGAGCCCTTACAAACCTAGCCCATAGAATTACCCTGACATCATGCCACCCGACCTTAGTTCCCAGTGCCTATGTCGAGTAGAGCTATTGGAGTGATCCCCAGGTTGAATTTTCTATTTCCCATCCACTCATCAAGGTTTCTCTTGAAGAGGGCTAGTGAGGTGCTCTGTTTGACATGTATGGGAAAACTATTCCATAGCAAGGGCAGTCTCTGGGTTATGAACCTGTCCCTCCAGCATGTTCTGTTGATTGTGGTAATGAGGTTGAGGTTTCTGGAGCACGTGGTGTGGAGCGATTGGGATTTCTTTAGATGCAGCATTTCTAATAGAGCTGGGTTAGACATGGCTTTGTATGTCAAGCAGAGATCGCCTGTAAGTAGGCTATATGAGACAGAGAATAGTTGGAGTTTTTTTAGTATGTCCACATAGGACAACTGTTTAGGTCCTAGGATCCTCTTTGTGAGGTAATTTTAATTGCACAGAAGGTCAAAGAGAACAATTACAGTGGTTCTGCCACTATCACTGACAGTCGTTCTGTCAGGAAAGCTTATGGCGATTCAATGGAGAAGATTTGGGAGAGAGACAGAAAGAAGGCAACAGGAAATAAAGATGTCCAACCAAGAGATGGATGGATAATATCAGGGCTGGATTTAGCACTACATGACCTAGCAGCTGCCTAGACCTTGGTGCAGGCTGGGGGCCGAGCCAAGAAAAAAAGAATAAAAAAGAAAAGAAAAAACATGCTCCAATTGCCAAAGAACTTCACTGTTACTGAAGTTCAGTACCATCTGCCCAATGACAGCTACTGCTATAATATGGAAGTTCATTCCCCAAAAAGGTTATCTACACAACATGGAAGTTCATTCCCCAAAAAGGTTATCTACACAACATTTCCTCCAATCACAGCATTTCATTATCAGCACATGGATGTTCAGTCTCCAGGAAGTTCATATGCATAGCATCTTCTCCAATCACAGCATCTTAACGTCAGCACATGGACATTCAGTCTCCAGGAAGTTCATCTGAACAGCATATCCTCCAATCAGCATGTCAGCATTAGCACATGGAAGTTTAGTCTCCAGGAAGTTCATCTGCACAGCATCTTTTCAAATCATAGCCTATCAATATCAGCACATGGAGGTTCAGTCTGCCCCTGGGAGATTTGAGTTCCACTCTGCTGAAGCTTCTCACATATGGAAGGAGCTGACAGACTTACTTGGATTTTTATACAGAGCAAACTTACTTGGGATTTTTATATAGAGCAACATGACAGAACTTTGTGCAGGAACACAGATCTTGGACAGGGGAGATTCATGATGTGTATGTGTGTGTGTGTGTGTGTGTGTGTGTGTGTGTGTGTGTGTGTGTGTCTGTGTGTGTGTGTGAGAACCTCCAGTCACCCTCAAGATCATTACACATCCGGGATGATTGGCCACTGGCTAGCACTCCAGTATTTTTGGAAGAATGATGCAGAAAATTCAGTAAGTCACTACGAATTGCAATTAAGTCAGCAATATAGTCAAGTTGCTACCAGCAAATACATGTCCCAGAAGCACTGTTTGGTTAAATGACTTGCTCAAAGTCACACATTAGGCAAATGGACCTAGACAGAATCAAACCCGGTACCTATGACTACATGAAGCAACTCATTAAAAGTTTAGAGCCTTAATACACTGCACTGTCTGCCAGACCTTTCTTAACTTTTTACTTTTCTGATAAATCACTGAGGTGTAACAGTCAGCTAAAAATGATAGTCATTAATGTTTCACAGCTGTTGTTCAGAAAATGCATTTCAAGTTAATTTGAGTTATATGACACTTAAGGCTCTGAGCTATTAAGTAACTGCTCCCTGTAGTTAAAAGTACAGGGTATGAATCCTGCCATCACCATTTGTCTATTGTGTGCTTTGATCAGGTCACTGAGCCACTGTCCTGGGTCATCCTTGAAAAGGGACATTTTGTGCAGTGAGTTTATCTGGTTAACAAATAGGTAAAAGAAAATGGCATTTAAAATTCGGACCATTGTCCCCTCATTGTTTTTGGCTTTGTTCAAAATTCTTGATCAAAGAACGTGAAAAGTATCTGAAAAATTGTTATAAACTGCAGTAATTGTTGTGAATTGCAGTAATTAAATAGTTACATGCATGTGTGTTTCAGACTTTCTGTCCTTCAGGAAATGCTTGCTAATGCAAAGCTTTTTATTACAGGAATGTTCCAAATATATAAGAGAAACATTTAAAATCTGTTTGTCTTTGTCTCAGATTTGAGCTAAGAAGTCGAGAGGGCAGAGGGGTTTGCAATGTCTTTGGCTGTATGGTCTTGACAGCTATGAGCTGAGATAAATTTCTGGCCCATTATTTATGAATCTATTTATTCACTTGTTCTCAAGGAGATGTCTCAGCTGTACAGACATGCAAGTATCTGTAACTGATAGCTGTATGTATACATAAATAATTAGATCCTGCAACAAATAGTAGTTAAGGTGTAAAGGAAGCAATTAATTATGGTAAACAGGCATATCATCATTTGATATGATTAGTGGTTTCCATATTCTGTTGAGTGTTGGCACATTGTTTATTATTTGGCTATAAATAAACTGGACAGCATGAAGTCTATTAATTTAATGCTAATATTTTAAATGCAAATACATTTTTAATTAATTTTCTTGTTGTTGTTGTTGTTTGAAGGCGCACAGGTGTGAAATGTACTGTATCAGGCTGCAACAGTCTGAATGAGTGAGGCTATGAGCTGCGTTTGTAGTGCAGGGTTTGATTCCGTTAGCCTTCACTGTGTACTGTATGACACTGACCAGGACACTTTACCAGACAGTGCTCCTAGGCTGCCCCTGAAAAGTGACCCTTGCATCCAGTGGCTGTAGTGGCTATCCCAGCATGTCAGCAAACATACTGCACATTTGTCTTTTGAATTCCTGCACCCTTTACATACATACTAAATAGTGCCTTCCTATATGAGGTGTGACTGTTAGTCCCAGGGCTTCTCTTGTAGTTTAATGGATTGAGAGATGCATTTTCAATATATGTGAGTTTCAAGGGGAGAGATGCTTACTGCTGGTAGTTGTAAATCTGTTTTTAGTGTGAGAGTGTTTTGTTTAGCAAATTGCTTTTAGTGTTTTCCTTTATAATTTGAAATATGTCCAAATCTTTGTGATCACTCTAGCAGTAAAAAAAAATAGATAGTATGTGCACTGACAGGTCTGAACAGAGTTTTACTGTAAGTGAGGAGAGACTGTATCACTGTGTCTGTAAAACACGGAAGGACAGTGTTGCCATGTCTGTAAAACATGGTAAGAGAGTGTCAGCGCATCTGTAAAACACTGTAGGAGAGTGTCACTGAATCAAGAAAAACTGTGACACATGACATACCAATTTCATGTAGAAACAATACGGAAAAATGGGTTTGATAAGGATGACGATGAGGAGACCTTTATCTTTAGATAATGGAGAAAACATTAATGAAAATTGACCAGCTGGTGAATTGTGTAAGTTTTCTTTTTCAGTGAGCATGTTATGACAGGGTGGTTAACTGCTCATATTGTACTGAGAGGACAGCAGCTTACAGGATGTGGTACAGTTACTCAATAGTACAGGTAGTAGTGAAACTTTCCATAAGCAAGACAAGAGAAAATGAGGACAGCTTTGGAAATGACAACACAGTGTTAAATAGAATGAATAATAATAGGATGCCAAGGACTAATGTCTCTCTCTCTATATATATATACATATATACAGAGAGAGAGAGAGAGAGAGAGAGAGAGAGAAGGATGATATATACAGATATATAGAAAATATAATATAGTTACAGGTACTTGACAATATCTTGAAGGACATGAATGAAAGGACAGTGTCAAAATCTAAACATCAAAGTCAGAAATGTTTACGCACAGGGAGAAATGGGGCATCTACATTGTTTGATCATTGTACAGAGGGGATAAGGGAATTGTCTGTTTCCCAGTTTCAGTGCAATCTCAGAGTTGGTATATATATATATATATATATATATATATATAAATATATATAGACACACATACATGCGCACACACACACACACACACACACACACACACACACACACACACACACACACACACACACACACACACACACACACACACACACACACACACACACACACACACATATATATATATATATATATATATATATATATATATATATATATAGCAGGAGGTGTGGAGGCTACAGGGGGGCTGTTGCTGTATTTTTTTATTTGATGCTCTGACTGTCAGTGTTATGGCACCTGACATTCAGAATGTTTAGTCTAAGGACATGAATCCTTCTATCTATCTATCTATCTATCTATCTATCTATCTATCTATCTATCTATCTATCTATTTATCTATCTATCTATCTAATCTATCTAACTAACTGAAGGAGCATTTTGGAGCACAAAAGTTGGGACAAGAACTATCCAGCATGGTGCATGCTAGGAGTAGTACATGGAATAGCTGAATATAGTAGACAGAGTTATAGCATAGAACCCTATGAAAGTATACAAACACCTGAGGACTTCAGAGTGCTGCTGCTGTGATATATACATAAAAAAGCACTGACCTCGGGCTGCATTGGATGGATTATACCAAATAATGACAGTGGAACAATAGTGACAAAGTGTTTTGTATTGGTGTAAATTTAAATGGAATTGTGCATATGCTACAAAAAACTCAAGTATCCTAATGAACAGAGAGGGAGAGAGGGAGAGAGAGGAGAGAGAGAGCTAGAGACAGAATATACAGTATCCATGTCAGTGGAACAAATATCCTTGTGGGAGAGCAATAGAAATGTCCTATTCCAAAACTGAAATAACAATATATGGGGATTTGAGGAGAGTATCAAACAGTAGAAGAATATGCACAGCATTCCTGAATTCTGGTAAGATTCCATAGTTACTACCGTCCTGAAACCTAGTAACATTCTATACACAACTGTACTGACAACACTTATGCACACTGATGATTTTGCTTGACATATTTTGTTTCCTTTTCTTCCATACTTCATTGTTTATTTGTAAAAGTGAGGACTTTAGGAGAAAAAGGTAGTTACTGCAACTCATACAAGCTAATAAAATAAATACATTTTATCTTGTCATCTTACTGTGCATGTCCACACACATTTGTCTTTCAAAGGAGCACACTTGATCAGTCCTGTCATTTCACCTCTGTTAAAGAATAGTGTGCAACTTTAAAAACAAGAAATCACAAGAAAGTTGAAACGATGAATCATAGTGCCCCAGACGGAAAATAGTAATGGGGCATGAAGCAGCCTACGAAAATGAAACAACACTAGTGTCACTCGGGCATATGCAATGTCTGGAGGTGGAAATTCATGAAGGATGTAGGAAAGCACAACTTTCCCTAGAGAGTATTAGGTTACTGAAACTGAGTACTAGAAAAGAAACAGCAGGCCGTTTTCAGACCATATGACAAGGATACAAACAGACGTAGGAAATGGGAATTCATGGCTTGTAATGATGACTGCTATGGATTTGAAAATAAAGACTATGCAGGGGTGGTCAAGACTCAAAAGTCTCTCCAAGCACTAACATTTTGTTTCCTTTTTTGGATGAGCATTGAGTTCTGTCGTAAGGCAGTTTACCGGCCATGGTTTTTGTTTTTTATGTTTACTACGTTTTCTTGGCTTCAGTGGCTGGGTTCCAAAGTTACAGATATACTTACCTAACCAACTCACACTAAAGCCACTGACATACTTTCCTAACAAACTCACCATACAGCTGTGAATATAATTACTTAACCAACTTACTATAAAGCTATAAATATACTAACCTAACAAACTCACCATACAGCTGTGATAGAGATTTAGTTTATACCTCTCAACTTCTTAGAGCAAAAAATCTGGACAAAGCCATAAATAATGGGGGGGGACAAAGACCAAAAAATAAGTATATTTTATAAAGTTCTTACAAACTTAGGAAGTTTATAGAATAATAGTTGTTGCATTAGTGTGAATCTTTTAAAGGGAATGAAGTCTGAAACTCTAATGTCTGTTAGCATTTTCTGATGTGAATCTTCAATGATTTACCAATAATTTGCCAGGAAAACAAAATTTTATGAGGAAATGGCAAAAGATATGAGGCAAAGGTCTGGAAGTCCTGCAAGAAATATGAACGGTTAAAAGGCATAATGTAGTTATCTAACCATCTCACCATAAATCTATGGATGCACTTACCTAACCTTTTCAACCTAAAGCTGCAGATATGTGTATGTAGGAAGCTTATTGCAAAGCTAAACATATACTTACTTAACAGATTCTTCTCATCACATCCAGAGATTTATATTACTACTGACCTTATTTTCTACTGGATTTAAGATAATTAGCTATTTTTTATCATAATATTGAAATAATACCTTTAAACATTGATTGAAGGGTAGCAGTAAATAAATCATGGTTTATGACTGGGCTGTCAAGTCGATGGACTTCATAACCAGTGAAGAGGAATGGGCAAACATACACAAAAGTCACTAGAAACCAAGGGTAAAGTGTGTTTGTATGAACCACACAGATAGAACCACAAAATGATGCAAAAGTAAAATTAAATGTTTTAATAATTTATTAAAACACTGCATTTTACTTTTGTATAGCTTTTGGTCCTGTCTGTGTGGTTCATACAAACACATTTTAACCTTGGTTTTTCATGGATTTCATACTGAATATCTCTGCATTAGTGAATCACCAGAAGTCATATTTAATTTATTTTTTCTTTGTGGAAATGTGTAACTGCACACTTTATGTCCATATGAGAATTAAATTCATCTTTTTTTATGAAAAAAAATACTTATACTTTAAATTCACAATAAGAATTACAGGAAATAATGTGGCATTTTATGCCACCTGTTTAAGCTTGATAATATGAAGACTTTCCTACTGTCTGACCTGCAGAGGAGTGAGTGTGTGTGTGTGTGTGTGTGTGTGTGTGTGTGTGTGTGTGTGTGTGTGTGTAACTGCAAATAAGGGTAGGAAGAGAAGACAAGAGAAAGAGAGAGACAAAATACACTGAAGATCTGAACAACGTGCTGCATACTGGAACATTCTGGATTCATGAAAGCATTTGTATCCCCAACATCTTCCTGCCATGCTGTCCTTGTTATCTGCATCAGAACACAGGCATGATTCAGTTGGCTGTGACAGTAACAGCAGAGCCAGTGATGTGACTTGCATTGTTATTAGGGGGTCTGAGTGTAGTCACGGGATGAATGGCTGCTGAGATGTGACTGGCATATGAGAGCACCTTTGCTGTTACGCAGCAGTAATTTGCAGTGAAGGATTGTGCTTCTGCTTACGCTGCAGAGGAGCTGGGCGTTATTTATGGACTCAATTGCTTCTGTATCCAGTAAGCCCTGCTCTGTGTCACAGAGCCTCTTCTGCTTTTTGACATCCTGCTGGTCTGTGCAAGAACTGCTTCAGTAACTCTTCAGGCATAAAGAAAGCAGAAATTCATATGATAGAAGAAAAAATTATGTGAATTACAGTGTGTGTAATACAGTCCAATGTTAATGATCAATTTTTTGAGAGTTTCTGCTTTCCCAGCTCTGAGGTTCATTAGCAGATTTTGTGCACAATGATGTATGATATTAAAGACTGAAAAAGAAGGGAAATGTCTGCTGCTTTAATGTATGTTTCCTTTCAATCTCTCCATTCTTATTTACTTACTATATTTTGTTAAACAGGTAAGACCCACTGGATTAAACCCATTATAACAAAGATATGCATCTGGAGCATTTCTCTATGGGCGTCCTCTGAAAATTCGTTCTAAGTCAGACTTTCCCAGTAAACACATGTTAAACAAATAAATAAATAATAAATACAAAACAAGGGGCTGGTAGAAAAAAACTCCCATGTAACTAGTAAATCAAGAAGACAGTGAAATGATGTATGGATTTAATAACTTACATGCTGCTTATCAAGGAATTAATTAAATTTATTGAGAAAAGAAGTGGAACAGGTACAAAGCAACATTTCTGTAGTTTAAGGGGTGTCTCTAATGTTTATCTTCAGTGACTTGGGTGCGCTTCATTATTGTATACTGTACAGTGGAGTATGTAAGATGGCAGCTTTATAACAACATGACACCAGCAAGTAGAATAATTCCGGGAAACATAAAATCATTTTAAGAGGCAGTGGAAGAGCATATGAGAATAAAAATGTAGTGATAAACATATTTATGTATCATGTACTGCCTTTCTTCTTTTGACAATCAAATTATGTAAATGTTCTAATTTCTTTATTGCTCAAGTTCTTACAGTTTACAAATTTTCAAGTGTGATGTTACAAGACAAGCTAATGTTCCATTTCTGAGGTGTTCTGAACTGCTTTGTGTACTGATACCTAACTGGTCTCAGGTCTGCAATCTCCTACTCTATCCTAACCGATTGTATCCTATCACAAGGTAAATGCTTGTTCAGAAATTACTCCACAGACAAGAAATTACTAGTTAACACAAAATATAGCATAAACTTGTACCTCACTTTTAATAGCAGGCATTTTCCTGTGAGTAGCGTAATAGTGGCACCTTCTTTAAATCCCAGAAAAACTAGCCGTTAACTCACCGGTGATTTCTCTTTAACATTTAAACAACTTGCCGTGCCACAGTATTTATTGCCAAATCTGAGTTATGGAAGAACAGTACTGTATCTTATCATTTGAGAACTATTGTGACAAATATCCATTATTTATTGCTGTAAACATTTCTGCATACAGATTTAATTATTACATTTGCAATTATGAATACAAACATTTGACATGGCTGCCTATATCTTGCTAAAACCTCTTGTGCTGAGACTTTGTTTTGATTTTAGAATAAATTGCCAGTTTGCTTAAAACTACACAATATGTAAACTGTGATAATCAGAAGTACTGTTAACCATAAGGGACATTGTTATTTACATGTTAAATCATGGGGGGGGGCTCCACCTTGGATCCCGCAAACTACCGCCCCATCAGTCTGACAAGCCTGATCTGCAAGGCCATGGAACGCATTATCATGGAACTTATAAACAAAGACATTGGCAACCTTCAAACACAGGAACCCACCCAGTTTAGGTTTGTGAAGGGCCGATCTTGTCTCCTGAACCTGATTGACTTCTTTGAATCAGTCTCCAGAGCTGTGGACGAGGGTAAGGTGGTCCACACAGCCTATCTGGACCTTGCCAAGGCCTTTGACCCCATCCCCCACTCTGAAATCATAGATAAACTTACTAAGCTGGGCATAAATCTCTACGTTACTTGATGGGTTGCCAACTGGCTTACTGACAGAACCCAGACTGTAAAAGTAGCCGACTCCAAATCCAGCTCCAGGCAAGTGACAAGTGGAGTACCTCAGGGTTCAGTCCCTGGGACCACTCTTGTTTGGCATCTACTTCTCTGAAGTACAGGCCAACACTAAGGGACTCTGGCTAACAAAGTTCGCAGATGACTGCAAACTGGGAGTCATTATTGAATCCCCAAATGGATATTCTACAAAAGGGCCTTACAGAAACAGATGCTTGATGCCAGAGCTATGGGTTCAAGCTTAATGCCAAGAGATGTATAGTTATCCCCTTTGAGAAAAACCATGTACCCATGAATTACTACATAGGTGGCAGTACACTAAACATTGAAAGTGTGATGAGAGACTTAGGGACTCATGTGGACAGTGATCTCACCTTCGATAACCACATCATCACAATAGTCAGGAAATCCTTCTATGTGGCACACCTCATCACTAAGGGCTTTTCATCCAGAAAAAAGGAGGTCATTGTCCCACTGTACTCATCCCTCATTAGACCCATTATAGAGTACAATGCCCCATTTGGTATGTACCTCACAAGACATCTGCAACAGTTGGAAAGGCAGCAGAAATACCTCACTAAAAGAATCACAGGCCTAAAGCAGATGCCCTATGCTGACCATCTAAAAAAACTCCAGTTATACTCTGTGGCATATCATCTACTCAAAGGTGATCTCTGCTTAACATACAAGGTTATGTCAAACCCTGAGCTGTTGGACATGCTACACTTAAAGAAATCCCAATCTCTCAGAGCCACACGCTCCAGGGATCTAAACCTTGTCATCACAATGAACAAAATATGCTGGAGGGATAGGTTCCTGACCCAGAGACTCCCCATAGTCTGGAATAGACTGCCCATACATGTCAAGCAGAGCACCTCCTTGGACCTCTTCAAAAAGAACCTTGATGATTGGATGGCAGATAGGAAATTCACCCCAGGGATCATGTCAGTCACCCTGCTGGACAGGGGTCTAGGGAAGTAAATATTGTGGGAAGAAATATCCAGGGAATTGTTATGCCTAGCCTTGTATAAGCCCTAGGGCCAAAAGCCTAGTACCAACCTATGAACCTATGAACATATGAAGTTGCATTATAACAAAAAAAAAAAGAACTCTTTTAGCTTTCAAATTAAATGGAACAAATATTGTTGGATGTGCTTACTTTTTCAGATACAGTGCCTGTGAAAATTGAACAGAATACTATTTCTGTACAAAGCAACTCAACTTGCTTTCTTATAGGCCTTGCACTACACTCATGGCACATGTAATTGTATTCTGTAGTTTTTACAGAATAAGAATAGTAGTAGAACACAAGATGGCCGGTGATCAGTAGCACTAGAACTGACCCAATATTTGCAGCAAGGCAGATAGTGGGAAAAAAGCTAGGGAAGAGAAAAGAGTCTATATGGGTATTCCCAGAATTGGAGAAAGCATTTGAAAAGATCTCAAAAAAAGCAGATCTTAGCAGTCTGGTAATGGTTATGAGTGCAAGAAATACTGGCTATGTAAAAAGACTCAGTGATATAAGTACAAACATTATTCACTCTCAAACCCCTCCCTCAGGATGGCTTAAACCTGCTGAAATCTCCCTCTTAATGCAAATACAGGACCCACAAGCCAAATACTAAGGGACAGAGCACATGAGCAATGCAATTTTCCCTAACAGCTAGAAACTACTCTGGAGTGACCCCTCCCTCATGCTGGCTCAAAATGTCGTGAAATCCTCCTCTACATGTGTCTACAGACCCCACAAACAAATACTAAGGGACAGAGCACCCAAGCAGAGAAATGTAGGTCATTATCACTATGGGTGATCCTGCTCTTAATATATTATTATTATTCTCTGCATTCATTTTAGAAAAATTTTATTTTTTGCATTAATTTTTAACAATTGGAAGTGGCATGCACACTCACAAGGGACATTAGTTGTTAAACTTCCCTCACCCTCTCTCTAGTTTCCCCTCTTCTATAATTAGTTATCACTGTTCTCTGAAAGTGAGCACAGTAAGCTGAATAATTCAGCTATATAGTCTTCCCTCCATGGCATACTTCATACCTAATTTTGTGTGTTATAAATGTATTTTTGAAAGGATACTGCATAACAGTTCCTTTCAATAGTGCATCAGAGTGTATTTGACTTTTGGTGGGTTTTTGGCACTTGCCTGTTCAAAGATATTTTTGTTTGCTCCTTGTTGTGGCCAGGTTCTGCCCACTATGTTCACCCTTGCTACGTTCAGACTCACTCTGCTTCTCTACCCTACCCCCAATACCCACCCCTCACTACACCTACAGTTATTTTTATCCAGCCCCTCTCACTACTTAACTTCTACCAATCAAAACTCATATCTGCAATATTCACTCTCACACATGTCTGGCACCAAATTACCCAATCAATATTCTTAAATCCGTCCACTACACCTCCTCTCCCATTTTGTAACATCTACTATCAGTCACTACACCACTCAAATATCAATATACTAATCTTCTACATAATTCAAAACGCAATTTCCTGTTCACATAGGTCCTCATTTCCTAACACTAATTTCTATTGTATCTTCCCAAACACAAAATGTTACTTGTATACACACCCTCTCTCATAATTCTTTCATTAACTCCCCATCTAAATTCCTATCATACTCAACTACCCATTTCTTTCTCCTCCTTCACTATCTTATCCCCCTATTCACTACAAACAAAACCTATTATGCTCACCATATCACACGAACTTCACAACACTACATACAAAGATCAAGTAACATATACTCTCCTACTTACAAATACTAAAGCTCACATCTCTCTCAAATATGATGATTTCGTAACTAAGCTCTTTAACTTTCTTATGCAGATAACATCCCGACTTAGTCAGGATATTCAGCCAAACCCAGGCCCTAAAACCAAACTTCTAGAGCCCCTAATCCTTCCAGTACAGCCCCATAATGTACTAATTATAACCAGGAAAGGATCTGATCTACTTCTCTGAAACATGAATCTAAGAAGGGTAGTCAGCAAAGTTCGTGAATTCCATGCAACTCTCTCCCTCTATTTGCCCAACATTGCTCTATTAATAGAAACCTGTCTAAGACCAGAAATTAAAACTAATGACATTATTCCCCCAGGATACAACATATATAGGCTAGACAGAAAAACAAACAAACTTGGCAGTGGTATAGCCATTATATTTAAAAACAACCTCACACTAGAACATCTGGAATAAAACATCCCTGATTTCAATAATGCTGAAATACTATTTACCTAACTCAAAATTAACTCTAATAAATGCTTAGTCATTGCAGGTGCCTATATACAGCCAGGAAATAATCTTGCCACAATTCAAGACATCCTTCACTGGTCCTCCTTAACCCTTCCTTATGAAACTATTATAATGAGGGAGTTAAACACTGACTGATTCACCTGTAATTCAGAAACCCAACTAACTTCATCAACCGTCACGGCTTCACACTACTTATTCAAACAGCAATCAGAGTAGGCAAAACCTCCACAGGCAGAGTCTCCTAGACTGGACCCTAACTAACAAATCCTCCCACTCTCAAAAAAGCAGCTGCCTCTGACAGCCTCAGTGATCACCTTCCAACCTACCTTCTTAGGGAGCACATTAACTCACTCAAACATACTATCTATAGACAAGTCCAAGACAAAAAAAAAAACTTTAATTCTGACACCTTCATATCCACACTCCAGATCTGTAACTAGACTACTCTAAAGACTTTAACCGTAGATGCAGCCATAGACTATTTTAACTCTACATTTCTCAACATGCTAAACAAACTAGCACCACCTAGAACTATAACAATAAAGTCAAAGTATGACCCATGGCTAACTAATGAAGCAAGAGAGCTGCTTAAACACATGGATAAAGCCTGGAATCAATGGCATACATACAGATTCTAAATAAACCACAAGTCATTCCAACAACCTACAAACTTAGCCAAAAAGCAAATTAAATAATACAAAAAAACGACTTCACTGACATTCAACAAAAACATCAGAGCAACTCACAGAAATTCTGGTCACCAGTTTCAAAAACTCCTCTAACCCAGGCAGGAATCATTACCAACCCCATTTTCAACTAATAATGTTGATAGTACTGCGATCCAATTTACTAACTACTTCAGAGAAACCATACTATCACTCTCCAAAAACAACTGCTTGACTCCTCTAACCATTTCTTTAACATCCAATGCTGTTACAACAAAAAACATCAATAAATTGCTCACAAAACTTAAACCTACATCCCTAGCAGCCAATAACTTACCAACAGAATATCTTAAAATAGCAGGTGATGTCATCTCCTACCTTATTTCCATTCTCATTAATCTCTCAATTTCAGAACACCAAGTTCCACTTATTTGGAAAATCTCAAACATAATTCCAATCCACAAAGGAGGTAACTCAACTGAACTCTCCAATTACTGACCTATAGCTATCTTATCTCAGCTATCCAAAATATTAGAATAATCCCTTGACTTACAGTTATTACACTATCTGTTATCCAACAACCTAGTGTCTGACTGTCGGCATGGATTTTGACTCAAGCACAGCACCACCACTGCACTCCTATGTTTTACCAATACCATCAATCAACATGGATTTTGACTCAAGCACAGCACCACTACTGTACTCCTAAGTTTTACCAATACCATCAATCAACATAGAGATGAAGGAAAACTAGTTTCTTCCCTCTTGCTAGACCTGCCTAAAGCTTTTGAGACCATCGCCCAACAGAAATTACTAGCAGTACTCTCTCACCTAAAACTCATCCACCCTTCCCTCACCTGATTCCATAGCTATCTCACTGGTTGACAGCAAGCCATGAAATGGCAGCAAGACCTATCTCCTCTACTGCCTTTTAACTTATGGGTCCCACAAGGATCTATCCTAGGTCCCCTTCTCTTCAGTATCTTTATTAACAATGTTCACATTGCTGCTCACCTTGCCTCCCTTGTCCGATATGCTGATGATTCTACTCTTATTGTACTGCTCCCAACCTCCAACATCTTAAAAATATAACACAATAGTCTTTCTCTGCAGTGAAATCCTGGCTATCTGACTCACACCTAATTCTAAATCCAAACAAAACCAAACTTATGCTCTTTTGATCCACTGATGCCTTAGATCCTCCCCTGATTTTTCTATCACTTCCATAACTAATACCATTATGACTACAGTATCCCAAAGAAAACTCCTAGGTGTCATACTCAACAACAACATGAAATCTGACTTCAGATATCCCAAACTATAAAGAAGGTACATATAAAATTAGGTTCCCTTTATAGAAGCAAACCTTTCCTAACAGACTCTGCAAAAGAGGCAACAGCTAGAACCCATCTACTTTCTGCACTTCTGTATGCTTCACCCATACTTACCAATTTAAAGAAAACAGATCTAGGAAAACTCTTGCTACAACAAAATAGCCAAATTTGCCACAAACTCTCCATACAGATCCTATGACTGTTTAGCTCTGAAACACAACACCTGGGTAGAACTACCTCACCTCTTATCTTACACTCAACTCTCAATAGCCCATAGACTAATACATCACACTGAAAAAATGCATGCTCTCTAAAACATTCTAGTACCTTATTCCAATAACTGTGTATTGCAATCCTTTAATAAATCTCTTATTCAAATATCCAAATCTAATAACAATGCTGGTGACTCTCTTTACTTATATGAAATAGCTAAATCTGGAACATGTTCCCCCTAACTTTTAGATCCACATTTAACCTTGTCCACTTTAATAAATACTCAGAATAATTTATTCAGCAATTGGTTTTGGCCATGTTCATCCCTTGGCTAACTCACACTACTCATTCCTTTTTTCTGTACTAATATTGCTACCATAGTATTATCTGCTTATCACCTAACTTCCTAAACAACTAACTCTAACTCCTAACTCCCAACTAGCCATTACTCTACCTCATCTCTTCTCATCTTTTTCTCTACACACACACCTAGTCCCACAGCAACTCCTACCACACACCTTTTTATCTCTCTCTCTGCCTCTCCTAGACCATCTTCCGTCACTCTACTCCCTGGGTATATTTAAAAGTGAAACACACTTTTAATACCCATAAGGTATGTTTTTTACATTGTAAATATTTTAGTAGTTTTTATATCTCAGTGTATACCTATGCTTCCATGTCTTTCTTTACTTTATATTCATGTAATTTTGCTTTAAATTTATTATTACGTGATTTTAAATTGCTTTATATTCATGTAATTCTGCTTTATATTCATGTAATTCTCCTTTTTGTCTGTGGAAATTTTCTCCCTGGGCCTCCTCTGAAAATGGCTCTATGCCCAGTTGGACTTTCCTAGTAAACAAATGTCAAATGAATGAATAAATAAATAAATAAATAAATAAAAATAAGGGAAAAGTGGGTTGATGTCTATCTAATCATGAAAACTGCACAGTGTTCAAGCACAAAAATGTTGACATTTGGTTCAATTTATGTCTTGTATGAATTAATAAATATTTTTGCTTTTACAGCTGTGACGGTTGGGGGCTACTGTAGCTTGATGTGCACTGCTGACCAACAGTTGATGTTATCAGGCCACAGGCTTTATATCTTGTACTGCTGGCATCATTTAATGCTTGATGGTCAAGGATTAGGGTCTCATGAGTTGCACCACTAACTTCCAATTAATATGTGAAAATATGATTGGTTTGAGATAATGCAAATACACATCACTGCCTCAAGTTATGGTTAGCACCTGACAGAGTAAAGTAAACCTTATATACAACAGTAACAGCTTACAGTTATAATTATTGGCTTCCCAGGATTTTACCCATCTTACTGCCAGCCCAATGCTTTCCACTGCAATGTTAACAACAATAACTGAGATTTTCACAAAAATATTTTATAACCACATCCCTACAATTACACAGAAAAGTGTGCTTGCACACACACACACACACACACACACACACACACACACACACACACACACACACACACACACACACACACACACACACACACACACACACACACACGTGCGCGCGCATGCTCTGTTTCCCACAGGGCTTAATGATACATTTCTAATGGCAGTATTCCCTCCTATCTTTAAAAAAATGTTGCCACTAACTATACCAGTATACCACACCAACAAGTCAATTACTACATTATTTTAAAATGAGAAAGTTTTGATATATTCGTTTAATAGTTATGGCTAAAACAGCCACCATTTAAAAGGGTGATGTTAGCAGTTAATAATATACCAATATTATGCAAATACCCATATTAACTAATAACTATTGGCTGCAAGCCTTTGTAGTTGAATAATAAACTTAGTAACAGAGTTTAACAAAGAAACAAATATACAAACAAGTGCACATATGCATTGAGAATAATAAAATAATTGAATAATAAACTTGGTAATAGAGTTTAACAAAGAAACAAATATATAAACAAGTACACATGTGCATTGGGAATAATAAAGTAAAAGATTTCAATCAGATAGACTGCAACAGAAAAACAGCAAGTCCAGCTATATGATCTTTCTATCTCTAAATAGATATCATTGTCTGTATTATCACAAATGTTATATAATCGTTCAGAATTGCACATGACACTCATGCAAAGTACAAAAATCTTCAGCTCACAGACTTTGGAAAACAGGTTCTGTTTTCTTTCCTCTGGCATCCAACAGATATCCTTTACTATTTCCAAACCTGTTTAAAATCCTTGAAGCCCATAATCTTAACAAAAAGTATAAAAGTAAAATAGTACTGTTTCAACATTTCGTGGGAGCTAAGGTTTTCAAAACTATTTTTGGTACTTACGTATTATCGCAACCAGATTTTGTGACATGATATGCTTTCTTGTCTTTTACTAAAACAACAACAAATAAGTGTAATTGGGAAGGGTAAACTGTTAAAAAGTTTGCTAGGATATTGGTTGTGGGTTTGTAAAACGATTAAGGGTTAAAATTTTAGGATTTGTGGGTAGCTTGCTGTAAAGATGTCAAGCATTGAATTCAGCAGTTGCAGTGGTTGTGTGTATATGTATGCTGGCTTGAAAGGAGTGTGAGAGTTAGCGTACAATGTTATACACAAGCATAGTTCAAAAGGATTAGCTGCTTTCGTACTGTGGGACGGATTACTTTTTGTGCTGTTCTTGTGTGGAAGAGATTGTTTTTCAACTTTACCCTGTTCTGTTTGGATGTATTGGTGAAAAGAAGAAATGGGACACATGCAGTTTATGTTAGGTAAACTCTTTATTACTTATAGCTTTACAAACAGTTCTGAAGAAACTTTAGAATAGAAGCTTGTCAGGAAAAATAGGAAAGGGTTTACAACCATTTGTAAGAAGTAGTACTGCTTTGCTTTTATGTTGTGATGCTTCTATTCTCAGGGAAAAGGCTGATTGAATGTCATTGATTTTCCTATGTTATGGCTCAACAGATGTGAATTGCTAAGAAAGGCTTTGCCAAAGTTTGTAAGAAGTAGACAGTACTGCTTTGCTTTTATGCTGTGATGCTTCTGTTCTCATGGTAAAGGCTGATTGAATGTAATTGATTTTCCTATGTTATGGCTCAACAGATGTGGATTGCTAAGTCCCTGTTGTAATATTTTTCTGTGTAGAAAGCTCAAAAGATATAGATTGCTCAGTCACTGGTGTACTGTTTTAATATGTAAGAAGCTCAGAAGATGTGGATTGCTTAACGCATTTGAAGTAGAATGGGACTTGCTTAACTGATATGAGATGCTGGCGGTAGAGGGGAAACCTATTTTCAAACCTTATTTTTTCAGCTGTTTAACTGAAAAATCTTCCTGAAAACACAAAACATTAAAGAAAACATGTTTCTGAGCTTTTTAATGCTTTCTTGGTGCTACTTGACACAACGAGAAGCAACCAGCATTACCGCGAAAATCTGGTTGCGATAATACGTAAGTACCCTATTTTTTTTTCTTTTTAAAGAAATGATGTTTCAAATACATGGACTTTTCTATAAAAAAAAGGACACGTAAGTTTTGACAAGTCAGTATTTGTTCATCTGAAACACTTCCATTCTCATAGATGCAGCTAGATACTGAAAGAACAATTATACACATCACCCATTTTCCACATTTTATATCTTTCTTGCCTTTTTACTGAAATGGACAGTAACAGGCTTTATACAGCTGCAGATATTTCATCCCCCCTTTTTAGATCACAACTGAGTTTTCATGGCACATATCCAGAATGTAGTTTGGCTTGGAAGTTTATCCATGACGTTACATCACATCCACATCCCTCCCCCACCCCCCATTAGGGAAACCACAGTAAAAAATTTCTCCAAAGCCAACTTCATGCTACCTAAGACAGAAGTGACAAACTTCACAACACCCATGCTGATGGACAATAGAGGTATGACTGCTGAATCCTACACAAATGCACTTTATAAGCACTTACACTTGTGAATGGATCATGCAATCCCTAACAGAACCAAGATGCTATCCTCCAAAAAAAGGAAGCCAATCTGGTGGCCCCCTGCCATAAACAAACTCTACAACAGAAGAAAGAAACTGTTGCAAAAAAGAGTAAAATCCCATGAGTGGAGAAACTCCCTGGTCAACCTCAGTAAGGAGCTGAGATCCCTCATAAAATCCTCCAAAGCTAGTTATGAAAACAAAATTGCCACTGACTCTAAAGACAACCACAAAGCATTCTATAGCTATGTCAAGAATCGCAATGGCAACACTCAGATCTGCTCTGAGTTACAGCACAATAGCACTAAATGGCATTAAATATACAGATCCAACTGATATTGCCAACATCCTGGCAGATAGGTTCAGTGCTAACTTTACCTCCCTGACATCCCCTAAAGGGCTCATCTCTATACCGGAAGAATGCAAAGTTCCTGTAATCATGGCTGCACAGGTAAAAAACACACTATCCAAACCAGAAACACAGCATCCATGAGACATGACAACATCCCAGGCTGTGTTCTACATGACCTACAGAATGAACTGGCACCCCACCTAAGTACCATGTATCTATATAAAAAGATATGCAGGGTAAAGTGACAAATGACAATTTAAATTTAAAGGAAACTAGATAGGAAATCAGACTGAGAGCAACAGTACACCCTGGTTTAAATGATAGTTGCTCTATAGCACCTTTGTTAAAGATGAAACATTATGCAATATAATGGCAGAAGCATGTTCCCTTCAATTTTTATAGGAGTATGTAATTATTTAATTGACAATCATGTTATGTAGGTATTTAAGTGCATTTGGAGTGTTTTTAATTGTTCTGAAGAAGTTCACCTAAGAGGGTGTACAAAAGCACTCAACAGTAACAACAGTGTTTTTATGGTGGTTTTGTATCCTGGACATTCATCCATTAAAGGATTTTTACTTTAACCAGCAGCATTCAGAAAGTTTTTGTTCTGGTTACAAAATAACTGTTCTCAGATAAAACAAAAAAGGTAGCATCTCAGTATTACCCACTCAAGAAACATAAAATAGTCTAGAGATTTGACATATGAACAGGCTGGATGCAAAAAAAGAGAGTAACAATAGCAACCTATCCTTGTTTGTGCCATAACAGAAATGCAGCCCCCCTCCCCCCAAACAGGTAAATGACACATTTTGCTAACAAACCATCTTTGAAATGCTAAAAGTAGCTGACTCCAAATCTAACTCCAGACAAGTGACAAGTGGAGTCCCTCAGGGTTCAGTCCTGGGACCTCTCTTGTTTGGCATCTACTTTTCTGAAGTAAAGGCCAACACTAAGGGACTCTGGCTAACAAAGTTTGCAGATGACTCCAAACTGGGAGCCATTATTGAATCCCCAAATGATGTCGATACTCTACAAAAGGGCCTTACAGAAACAGATGCTTGGTGCCAGAGCCATGGGCTCAAGCTCAATGCCAAGAAATGTATAGCTATCCCCTTTGGGGAAAAAACATGTACCCATGAATTACCACATAGGTGGCAGTACACTAAACACCGAAAGTGATAAGGGACTTATTGACAAAGGTGGACAGTGGTCTCACATTCAATAACCACATCACCACAACAATCAGGAAATCCTCCTATGTGGCACACCTCATCACTAAGGGCTTTTCATCCAGAAAAAAGGAGGTCATTGTCCCGCTGTACTCATCCCTCATTAGACCCATTATAGAATAAAACACCCCATTTGGTATGTAACTCTCAAGACATCTGCAACAACTGGAAAGGCTGCAGAAATACCTCACTAAAAGAATCACAGGCCTAAAGCAGATGCCCTATGCTGACTGCCTTAAAAAACTCCAGCTATACTCTGTCATCTACTCTGAGGCAATCTCTGCTTAACATACAAGGCCATGTTAAACCCAGAGCTGTTGGACATGCTACACTTAAATAAATCCCAAACCCTCAAAGCCACACACTCCAGGGATCTAAACCTTGTCATCACAATAAATGAAACATGCTGGAAGGATAGGTTCTTGACCCAGAGACTCCCCAGACTCTGGAATAGATTGCCCATACATGTCAAGCAGAGCACCTCTTTGGCCCTCTTCAAAAGGAACCTTGATGATTGGATAGGAGAAAGGAAATTCACCCCAGGAATCATGTCAGTCACCCTGCTAGACAGGGGTCCAGGGAAGTAAATAGTGTAGGAAGAAATAGCCAGGGAATTGTTATGGATAGGCTTGCATAGGCCCTAGGGCCGATAGCCTAGTACCAATCTATGAACCTATGAACCAAATGAACTGACCCTGAAACATTTGTATATATTTATCACAGAGCATTCCATTTTAAGGTATTGTATGTATACCTGTGAAATGGCTTGACAAACATGCTCATAACATCAGTACACTTCTAAGTAATGCATAAAGATAAAAGTGTAAAAGGCTTTGCTTCATATTTTCTTAATTGCATTCCATGTGCAGTATGTTGTTGACAAAATGCAAGCATACCTTCTGAAGTTCAGTAAACCTCTGTGCAGATATATCCCAAAGTAATAGCCTCTGTTCAGTTTTCTCCACATAAACAAGTCTCCTCACCTTCAGTTTGCCTAACTACATGGTTGCCTTTTTATATGGTGTAGATTCAGGGCTTTTAGCACAGTGAAGATGCAAAGAAGGTGTGAACTGACTAGAATTCCTGATTCCCAAATATTTGGCTCATTGTAGTAGACATAAACATAGTGCAGGTACTCCCTCAGTGTTTCTTTGTTTGCAACTGTGAATGATTACTGGCTGGGAGAAGGAAAACACAAGAGCACTGCAGGCTGCACTACATCCAGTGAGTGTGTCAGGTTAGACTTACAAAATGTTAAATGTAAGGTTGGAAATATAAGTAAGCAGCACACAACAGGTTGTATTCACTGACATCCAAAGTCCTCTTCATTTATTGGCAACTATATATGATATTATTTCCAGTTAATAACCTCACATATTTTAAGGCCAATGATATAGAATGGCTTACAGACTGCATGTCTCAGATTACTGGTCAGATAAGTGAAGCATGACCAACAAGCACAAAGAGGTAAGACAGAGCTGTATATTTGCAAGCAATAATCATAACTGGTTGTGTGATCACTTAGTGCACAACATCAAAAAATACTAAATGTACAAATAACAGTTGTATGGTTTCACATTACTGTAGATAATGTTGCAGTTGGTTACATGCAGAATGATTTCAGTTCATTGCTGCAAACTGTTTGTGTGGCAAAGAGGGATAAGACACCCTTCTTGTGTTCTTAAGGTTCACTGGAATGAAAGTTCAAGTCCAGATCTATGTAAAAATATCTCATGTGAAACAACATTTTGTAATATGTATGTCATAGATTGATTTTCCTAATTTCAACTACTTGTCCTTTTTTTCTTTTTTTTGGGGGGGGGGCAGTGTTTGCGCAATGTGGTGCTTATTGCAATCACAGAAAAAGAAGAAATGGAAGTCAGGTTTGGTTGTGCATAATCTCATTTGCATGAAGCACAGCAGTGCACAAATGGGACAACTGGAACATACAGGAAGCAGAATGGACCCAGACAGCCAAAAACAGAAACTGGATACATTCAATTAACTCCATTTGGTACCACACAAAATCTCTAAGTGGCATTGCACAGCAGTAAACACAGAGAGCTTAAGAATGATTAGTAAATTAGGGAATATCATGTAACTAGTCCTGTGGCAGCAGGTGTAAGTGTAGAGCTGGAATACAGATGGTTCTGGGTTCTAGCATAGGGTATGCAACCTTTTTTTTTTATTGTTGTGACAGTGCAGTTTATAGCAATGAACTGAAACATAGAAAAGTGTTTTTTCAACTTTCTTGTGGCAACAGGTGTAAGTGTAGGACTACCATACACATGGTCCTGGGTTGTAATACAGGGTATTCCATACATTTTAGTGTTGTTCCACTTTTCATTATATTCAGTCACACTTATAACACTTTCGAGAGTGGAGCTGATATGAAATATATGTATGAGGGATGAGACACCATTATTGTGTTTTCAGATGTATGACTGAAGCTATACTGTGTACTATATTTCTGTAAGTATAATTTTGCTATCTGGACTTGCATGAGCTTCACATTTGCTTAAGATACATACACAAGTGGATCTATATGGAATAACCTTGTCAGATCACACACATACATGTGTAACATCTAAAACTGTCACCTGTAGTTATATATGATTCCTGACTATGAGCAGCACTTTTTCTGTGGAAATATGGAAAATCAACACTGTGGAAGAAAATGTTTTGTCCCTTATGCCTACATTTGAATACTACAGTGTAAAAATCAATTTTGTCTGTGTATAAATGTAAAAACAAATGTAATGTCATTACATTTATGCCCACAGTGCATGTCAGCAAACCTATTTCCAATATGTATTTCTATGCTATATCAGTAGACACCCCTCATACTAAGGCCAAGTGTCAGATTAACCTTTCAATTGCAATTATTTAATTCCTCATTGCTTGGCACAGCTGCTCTCTGCTTACCATTGTGCAAACATGTTGCTCAGGTGTGCTGACTCCCAGTAAACACAATAACTGGAATTGATGGCAAAGCATCAGTCATCATTGCTCTATGTCTGCTGGTAGACATGGCTAGCATTATTGGAGAAGATGCCAGGTTTAGGACACACAGGTGGGATTTCCAGGCATTCAGGATATTTATTGGACTCCTGGTAAAGCACCAGAGCTAAAGGTGTCTGCAGGGGGACTATTATGGCTCCCAGTACAAGTCTGAGGTGTGGAATAATTTAGCCCAGGCTGTATCCAGCACCACTGGTATCCCTTGCACTGGAAAGCAATGTAGGCATCATTTTAATTACCTACAGAGAACAAAAATGGATACTCTCAACTGTTGGTTGTAGGAATTTAGGACTGTGGACATCCCACAGCTGTGTTAGTATCAACTAAAGAGAGCACTTGTTAGAATTTGAAAGCTTAATATAGGAAAGTCTGGTATGCATAATGCTCTTCTGTTCTTTTCTATTCTTTTCCCAGCTGCCAGGGATTAGGAGTTCAATGACTGGGTCCATGAAACTAGATTGAAGAGACTGAGGGAAGCAAGTGGTATTTATGCATCAGAACAGAAGTGTTATTGCAGCATTAAAAGTTAAAGACAGCTTTTTTGGTATTTTATAGAGTTGTATAAAATTGAGCATGCATATCCCAACTGTAAAAGCAATTATCTGTGCATTAGTCTGTAGTACAAACCATTTGTAAGAGTATGAAATTAAACTTTAGTCAGAGGTTGTGAGTTCAAATAACACAATTCACAACTATGCAATACTGTTATTTCTTCAATAATATTTGCATTACATTAAAAACTCTATACCAGTGGCACAAATGCCATTCTGCAAACTGTAATCTGTATAACTGGAACATGCCTATGTGCAATATATGCACATTTCAAGGATTACTTGCAGCGATCTGTAGTATATTGTGTATCTGTTAGGAGGTATACTTTAATTCAAAACTTAAGATAAAAAAGTAGTATAATTGTATTAATGCATTGTATGCTCCATATGATGGTATTAATTATATCTATTTTTTTCTCTCACCTAACCTTTATCTCTCTCTCTCTCTCTGTCTTTTTATTTTCTTTATTTTTATTTTTATTTTATTTTAGTTAAAAAAATAGTTTTTGATGGTCATGGGCCTGGGTTGTCCCCTCCCTCACCCCAATCATGTTTTCCCCCAACATTTTGTGTCCATCACCTTCCCTGTCTCTTATCTTGTTTGTCTTGTCTGTCTGCAATTGCTTCCTCACCTACCAAACTTACCTGACCCATATATATATATATATATATATATATATATATATATATATATATATATATCACTCCCTCAACATTCCTTTTTCTCTAAGATAAAAAAATAAATGGGCAGCTGCCCACAAAAAAATCATTCCATACATAGCTCTCCATTTCACAAATGTGTTTTCTTCACACTTGATTCAGTACAATTGGCTGTACAACATGATTGTATTGTAGACACCCCTTTCTGTGGAGGTAACAGTCCAAATTCACTTAATATTCTGCACATAGTTTCAGATTACAGCGTTAAAGAAATGGATAGATATGGTTCTTTCCTACCACCTTTCTGCACATTCCTGTATTGCTTTCCCTTTGCTCTTCCACCTGCTTGTTCCCCATTTCACCAATTTCCTATCTAATCTATTTTTGCCACTTTAATCTGGTCAAAAACAGAATCACACACAACACACATAAGTAGCAGAAAAGTCAACAGATCTCTTCACTTTTTGGGCTCCATGTTTGTGCGGAGGTGCACATCACGCGCTAATGCACAGTGACAGTCAGCGGTGGCAAAATGCTGTGGTTACCTCTGCACAATGCTGCTTATGCATGCTGCACTAAGCCAACTCACAGCAGCACATGTAGTATAAAGAGTGCATGTCACTGCATTATTAATGTTCATTTAAAAGTCCCTGAAAGTATTAGATACACCTGGATTCAAACCCAATATCATCTGGGCTCAAAAAGAAATGTGTCAATGCATTTACATCTGCTGCCACAAAGTCAGTTAAGCAGCAGGTGTGTTTCATACTAACACTACCACTAACACTAACACTAACTTTAGCAATGTGGCTCACATTTGCACACTGCTTAGCTACATGCAAACATGAATAGTATTGCAAATATGTATCTCAAATGTGTGAACACTTTGCTGCCCATTGCACAAACCCGCTGCTCGCCGTGCTATGGAAAAGTAAATATTATTATGTATTATTGCTGTTTACTGTCCATTTCCTGTCTATGACATGAAATTACTTGTGGAAACATAAACTGAAGGCCCTATCTAACAATATGCCACATATTTACAATACAGCCATGTGTTGCCTTCCCCCAAGCACTGCAACCCTGGTGTTTCAGTACTTTTTCCACACATATATTACCTACCCTACATAAATTAATATCCAGTGTTGTGTAACATGCAATGCACATCAATCTTGTAACATGTCGAACTAGAACTATTGACCCATAAGCCTAAAAAGCCTTATCTGCAAGGCTGGAGAAGGAATCAGCATGGACCTTATCCACAGGGATATAGATGACGTTCAACACACTTGACTTGACCCATGTTGGCCCTGTCAAGGGTATATCTTACTTATTAAACCTAGTGGACTTCTTTGATACTGACCTCAAAGACCTGGATGAGGGATAACAGGACATGCAGCCTATGATGAGTTATTCAAAGTCTTTGACACTATCCTCTATTAATGTATCATACAAAAAGTCTCCCATCTGGGAATTATCCATACATTACTATATGGATAGCCAACTGGCTCATTGACAGAACATGCACTGTCAAAGTTGAGGACTGCAACTTTACTACTAGACCACTTACCAGTGGGATACCACAAGAATCTGTACTGGGCTCTCAACTGTTTTGAAACTATTTCTCTGAAGTCTAGGCAAAGACAGATGGACTGTGGTTTACCAAGTTTGCAGGTGACTGCTAATTGGATGCAGTCATATAGAGCCCCCCCCAATGATGGTAGCATATTACAGAACGGGCTGACACTGACAAATGATTGGCGCCAAACTCACAGAATGAACCTTAAAGCAAATAATGCCTCATTGTCCACTTTGGCAATGAAATACCCCTGCCAATTATGATATACATAGCATTCCTTTAAGCTCAAACCATGTGTTGCAACACATGTTGATAGCAATCTACACTTCATTCACTATGTGTCCATAGTGGTGGGACACACATTATACATTGCACACCTCATAAATAAGGCTATCACATCAAAGATCAGGGAGGTCATAGCTCTGCTGTACTCTACCCTTCTCAGACCACTAACAGAGTACAATGCAACTCAAAAAAACAAAGAGGTTTGTGACCAGGAGACTCCAGGGCCTCCAAAACATGACATACATGGAAAAACTGAAAGATCTGTCATTGTAGTCAGTATTATGCAGACTGCTGTGAGGTGACCTATGCCTAGCCTGCAGAGCAGTCTCAGATCCTGCCCTACTGGAAATGTTGGAAATCTGCAAAATCAAATGTGACAAGAATAACTTGCTCCAGGGATCTCAACCTAGCCTTTGACATAAACAGAACATGTTGGGAGACAGATATATCTCCCACTGATTGATACTCCTCTGTCATAGGCTCCCACTTTGTGTGAAGCAGTGCTCCTCAATGACCCTATTCAAGCGTAACCTTAACAACTGGATGTGTGATTGTAAATTCACCCATGGGGTGGCACCTATGTTCCTCATGGACAGGGCCAGTTGGTGCTGCTCACAAAATCCCTCTGTTAACAACAACCATCTAACTATGGTCAATAAGGGTACTTGTGTTTTTACACATCTAGGCTTATAAGCACTTTAGGAACATTAGGGCAAATAACCTCCTATGAACCTTTGCAGGCCTCCCAACATCTTCTCTCCAACATGGCTTGCTGATGTCATCCACTATAAGTTGACTTGCAGTCTTGTCCAAGTCCGACTTGTGCCATGGCGCTTACGTAAAGTACTGAGGTCTGTAGTTTATGTGCTTAGATAGGTATGAGTTCTATTTTCACTGCAGTCAATTGGATGCATGTGTGTGTGTGTGTGTGTGTGTGTGTGTGTGTGTGTGTGTGTGTGTGTGTGTGTGTGTTTATGCTCTTGCTTGACATTACAGAGAGCCTTTTACACCAGCATGTGGGTCACTGTTATTACTATATTCTCCTCAACAGACACTGCTGATGTCATCAACTATATCTGATCTGTGGATATGTACTATCCCCACCAGCACAGGGTTTGAGACTGGCCTAGAGGCTAGGCTGAAATCACCTCATCCTTTATGATGCAGATTACAGTGACATGCCTTTCAGTCTATCCACATGCATCATGACATGGCTTGTAGGCCCTGTGTTTTCTTGATGAGAAAGGCCTCTATTCTCACCAGGTGGTGCATGTGTCTGGTGAGATACATGAAAAGGAGAATATTATACTGTATTAGTGTTCTGTTGAGATTTGAGTGCAGTGCTGTCATACAATCATCCCACTATCTGATTATGATGGTGTCACTTATGATGTGCACAACGTAGACTTTCAATACCAGTGGGGACACCTGGTGGTCGAAGTTCACATTGCTATCTACATGTGTTCCTAGTGCTTGCATCACTAGGTTTCAGTATAGCAGGACTTTTGTTAGTGCTGTAATTAGCATGGGATTTCACTTTTCAGAAGGACAACATAAAGACACATTTCTGCATTTACTTGTAGATTGCGTGGCTTTGCCACCAATCATTTGTCTGTGTTAGCTCCTCCTGTAGTATGTTGTCATCATTGGTGGACTCAATGATTTTACCCAATATGCATGTGTTAGCCCCTAATGTAGTATGTTATTATCATTGGTGGACTCAGTGATTGCACCCAGTATGCATGTGTTAGCACCTCCTGTAGTATGTTATCATCATTGGTGGACTCAGTGATTGTAGCCAATATGCAAGAATCAGCAAACTTAGTAAGCTGAAGGCCATATGCTTTAGCGTAAACTGTCGAGAAAAAGGATTCCAAACAGTAAAGGGCCAATCACAGATCCCTGTGGTACACAATGGTGACAGCTCTACTAGTACATGTTGAATCACCAACTTTCACAGCATGTTTTCTGTCAGTGAGCCAGTTGGTTACCCATCTAGTGATGTATG
Source organism: Protopterus annectens (assembly GCF_019279795.1). Taxonomy (NCBI): domain Eukaryota; kingdom Metazoa; phylum Chordata; order Ceratodontiformes; family Protopteridae; genus Protopterus; species Protopterus annectens. Next base: position 1,090,248,878 of record NC_056748.1, read on the forward strand.
GGTTAATGCGCAGCTAGGAGAGTTTTGCAATGATACCTGCATGGGGGATTGTCTCAAAACCTTAGGCCAGATCATGACAGGCAGTAGGCACTGTCGTACCTTAATCCAGGCCTATCACACAGAATTAATGGGCTGTAACAACTTCACAGATCACCTATGGCGTGACTCAGCAAATGCACCTTCCTGATATGGTTGAATGCACACTCCAACACATCCTTTGCATGGGTTATCTTCCTGTAGAAGGGTGTGCATCAACATGCATCCGTATAAGCTGGGGGGACAGCACATGATGCATGCATGTATAGACACATTCTGACTCTCCTCAACTGTGAGGTAGACTAACAAGTCATCATGGACCTTTTCTAAATGGACACTAGTAATAGCCCAGCTGTGTGCAACAGACCTATGTGAGTTGTTAATGCTACATCATGTCTTTTACATCTGATAGATGTCCTCAAAGAGGTCATCGAGGGCATGCATAATGACACTTTCATCTTGTGGAACTTGACCATGTCAAGGCATTTGACACAAATCCACACTGAGGTATTCAATCAACACTTTCAGATGTGGCCATAAACAGCTATATCACCAAGTGGGTAGACCAGTGCATCACATATGTGGCATCTCACTATGTTGAAATGTGTGAAGTGACCTGTAACTCAGGTCCAGTGATCAGGCCTGTACATCAGGGCTGTCTGCTAGGCCTTTTTCTGTCCATTAGTTAGGTGATGGACATCACAGATGATATCCTGTCTCCAAAAAGCTGTCTGAAGGACTACATATTGTGGGCAATCATTGACTCCAACTGTAATATTAGTATAATACAGACATATCAACACATACCAACTATTGCTGCCACAGCCATGACAAGAAAACATGAGGGATCAGGAAAACAAACATATAACCAAAGTATAATGAGGACACCACACTCTATAATCAGGTATGCTATGTGACCTGTTCCTGGGGTGGATGGTAAGTGGAACATCTGCCAGCATGTGGTCACAGTGCTGACAATTCCCTTGTATGTAACACAAGTACTGAGTATATGAAGGACATCCACATCAGAGGTCATAATAGCTCCATAGTTCCCAGCTTTCCTCACCCCAATAACTGTGTACAGTGCACCTTTCTTCATGTACCGCCCTACATATCTTCCACTGATGTATAACTGAAGTGTACCACCTTCATCACAGTGAGCTGTCACACAGCTTATTGGCCACACCTAGATATTCTTTTTGTGGCATAAACATGACTGTCTGACGGGGCGGAGCACCGATCAAGTTGCTACACCAGATGCATAACTGCCACCTGTTCTGGTGATGTACACACTACATACATAGGTGTCTGACAACATTAAAGGCACAGATATCATTTTTCACAGTGTGGATTGTGCCATATATATCTATGCCATGCAAACCAGTCAACTACCCTGTATTGCTCATAATGTCGCATATAGGTATAGCAATGTCCCTCTAACACCTCCAGCAGATGTTACAGTGCCAGGACAGTGTGTGTGATTACCCTCATAGAGTGTGGATGTATCATACTAGTTGTACAGGTGTGTTTGTGAGGAATCATCTCTTATCACTCTATATCACATATGTTATGTCATAGGTATGGGATTAATGGTGGTATTATTCTAATATTGTCCATGATTGCGGTTGCTTTTTTTAATGTTAGCCATGAGCCTTTGCCTGTGTCCCACTTGCTGGAGACCTCTGCTGAGATTGCACTCATATTCAGGCAAATCAGTTTGCACAGCTTCACAATATGCACCCTATCCCAGTTGTATGTAACATCCCTGATAGCTGTCCTCTGCATTATTCATGTAAGGATGCTTATCTCACACAGACATCCTCCCCATTGTAATGTCACCTTGTGAGCCAGTTACATAATCGCATTTTCACTGTGCAATCCCTACTGTACCATATAGATATGTGATTGGTGTTGCTGCTACAACCATCTTCCATTGACATGCCCTCATCTGCTGTACATTAGGTTGTTTCACCTGTCCTCTTTCCCTGTGTGCATTCCTACAATTCATCTAATTGTCCCTATTCAACAGACGCACTTCCCTTAAGTGTTTATTTTACATGTCAGTCCATGTACCATTACAGATCATTTACGCAGCTTCAGTACAGAATGCCAGAATGGAATATCACAATACTCAGCATTGCAGATATACTGTCCTGTACTTTGTTTGGACCATATACTTCATATTCATAGCTCTCAGCTGTCCAGATATTCACGGGATGGCCAGATGTGTTCCTTATCAAATTTGTGGCTTTCTGCCATACCACTGGGATGATCTCAGGACTGATGAGACTCAATTTTATATACATTTTAGTTCAAACTTCTCAACTGTCCAGATTTTTGCAGAATGCCCACATTTTGTCTCATATTTTTGGTCTTTTCCTTATAAAATGTTGGTTTTCTGACAAATCATTCGCATGTCATTGCAGATTGAAGTCAGAAAATGATGACAGATATTTGAGTTTCAAACTTTATGCTCTTCAGAAAAGTCATGCTAATGTAAAACCTATTATTCTATCAACTTTCTAAGTTTGTAAGAGCAATATTTCAAAATTGTCCAGATTTTGGGCCTTTGTCCCCCCATTATGTATGGCTTTGTCCAGATTTCTTGTTCTAAGAGGTTGAGAGGTATGTTTGTGTTTCATATTTCAAATCCTACAGAACATGTTTCTTAATACAACCCCTGGTAATTCTAGCACATTTCTATAGGGCATATATGTCAAATATGTCCCTATTTTCTAGGTCATTGACCACACATTAATTTGGACTTTGTGCAGATGTCTTGCACTAAGAGACTGAGAGCTATTCATGAAGCTCTGGTGATCACTGTGGCATTCCACTCAAAACCACAGACTGTCAGTGTCATGATTTCAACAGGTATGGTATCCATGTCTGCCTACATGGTTTCCTGGTCAGTCAACACTGTTGCTCTTCTTGAAACCTCACTTAAATGTGGTCCACAGCATGAATATACATGTAAGCCATGCATCACTGCACACACATGTAAACTCCATGTAGGCTTTGTGCAAAGCCTACATGGAGTTTATTGAATCACGGAGTATATCTATTTCATATAATACTAACATCCCTTAATTCCTGTAAGAATTTCATTCATTGTTCTTTAATCACATTTACTGTACCAAGTTTTATTTTTAAGGCAGATATTTCTTTTATTCCAAACTTAATTCCTTTCAACTCCTCCTTTGACAAACATCCTTTATATTTTTCTTTATTTAACAATAATCCTATATCATATAAACTGTTATTTACATTAATAATCACTTGTTCCACCATTTTGCTTTCCTTAGTCATAAGAATAATAACATCAGCATAAGGTATAATAACTGGATATTCAATGCGATTACTCTGTATATAACATGTCTTTTCCATTTCTCCATTTATTTTTTACTATGCAATTCTTAACCATCACAATAAAATACTGCTCATTGGATAGCCTTGTTTTGCCCCTATTTATCTAGATCTCTTCACCTAACCATCCATTTAAAAAAAATCATACTTTACTGTGACTGTACACTGTTTAAATCACATTCTGTGTCTGATTACTAAATTGTGATTTATTATATCAAATGCTTTATTTATATCTCCTACCAATAATTTTGCTACATTAGTTTCTTTTTTAATATCATCTGTCATTTCTGTAATGATCATATGATCATTAATATTTTGTTACAGCCTTTTCCTTTAGTACCATAAATGCTATCCTCTAACACTGTTGTTGTTGCTTGTCTTTTTGTCTTTTCCCGGTTAGGGGTCGTCACAGCGGAACTCCAGTCCGCTAATGATTGGCAGTTGATTTTTATGGTGCTGAGTTGCAGCCCGATGCCCAAACTTCAGCGAAGGCACGCCCATTCACTCATGTCTTTTGCAGGCCACTCAACTGCGGGGAAGACATGCAGACTCCACACAGAAGGCACTCCAGCCGAGAATCGAACAGGAAAACCTCTTGTTGTGAGGCAACAACGCTACCGCTGTACCACCGTTATCCTCTAACACTGTATGTATCTTATTTCAATTCTTTTTGGATTATTTTTAATAACTATCTTGTAGTTATTATTATTTACAACCACTGGCCTCCAATTAGTTATATCAGCCTTCTCTCTTTTCTTCCATATAAATTTCATAATACCACTACATATTTGAGTATAACAAATACCATGTGTTAAATATATCTATCAAAATTTATTCTGCCATAACCATATTCTTATACATCATAGAACATATACCATCTAAACCTGCTGCTGAATTAATATTTACCTTATTCATTACCATATCTAATTCTTCTATCATAATCTGTTTATCTATATCTTTGCTTATTTTCTTCATTGAATTTCTTAACATTCCAATCATTGGAATTTCTTAATTTTTTTTCTTCACCATTTCTTTAACGTGCTGTACTACAATTTCAACAATTTGACTATGTTGTTTTACCAATTCCCTGTTTTTGTTTTTCATTTCCCTCATTACACCACTTTCTTCTTCATTTACTGTTTTATTTAAATAAGGAGAAACATCTTCTTTTTTACTTTGCAGAAATATCTTTGTTTATACAACAGCTCTTTTATTTTTTCTTGGTTTCTTCTATCTGTATCTCTTATTCTATTCTGTAATATATATTCTTATTTTTTCCAAACTTCCTAATGCATTATGCTGCAACCTCCTATATTCTTGTTTTTCTTTTTGTATTAATCCACATTCCCATGCTAAGTAATCCAGTTTATATTTTTCTTTAAAAACTAACCACCATTCTGTCCAATTATTGTAACAAATCCTCATAGTCGTATGTTCTTTCCATAATTTACATATATTTCCTTATTGTTTTCCATTCCACACTTTCTCTTTTATCCTTTTAACCCCATTTGCAATTTTTATATATTATTTATTTTCTTCATTTTCTACCCATATTGCCATATGATCTGGCAAACCTGTTTGCATTGCTTCCTGTATTACTATATTTAGACTTTTAGAGACTAAAACATAGTCAATATATGACTAAACATTTCCTCTTCTATACATACTTGTATTGATATTCCCTAAATCCAAATTTTCACATTTCATAATCTCTCTTATTATCTATCTGTTCTATCCTTTTTCCTTCTATCCCTTAAATCACAATTTAAATCACCTGCACTTGTAATATCCATATTAACTATGCTATAGTCAAATATTTCTTCTAACAAATTTTCTCTCTGTTTATATAGTACATGTGCATATATTGCTTAAGTCTGAATACTTTACTTTCCCATCTTAAATCTATTACAAGTAATCATACTAACCTTACTAAGGTGTAGTCTAATACTGAAATTCCTATATTATATAACACTGATGTCCCTGAACAAGTTTCTTCCTCCAAATTCCAAACTATACCCCCTCTCCATAAGTTCTCTGTTTATAATCTTTCTTCCTTTGTTAAACCATTGACATCTTCTAAAACTATAATATCTGAGTCGTATTTATTACACCATTGCAGTACCCCGATCCTTACTAAGCATTTTACAGTATTCACTTTAACTGCCAGAATTCTAAGATTATTTTCTTCTTTTCTCTTTAATCATTATGAATTTGTAGATATTCTTATGCATTTCCTTTCCTTTTGCATTTAATCCCAAATCTTGATTTTTTTTTCTATCCTCCAACCTTTTTCCAATAGAGGTTTTCTTTTTAACCACTTTTCAATCAAGTTCCTTCTCATCGCTAACATCCAATTCAATTTTTAATTCACAATCTTTACTTTCCTTTATTTCTAACTCTTGGGTTTCATTATTAAGTGTTGTTACATATTCTGTCTGTTTTCCTTCTTGTAATTTTGATTCCTTACCCATTTTATTTTTAAAGATATTCTCTTGTATGCACAGGCTTTCTCCATGTGTATTTTTTTTTTTTTTTTACAATCTGACCCTGAATGTCTTATTTGTTTACATCTATAACATCTTGCATCATACCTATAGCCCCACAGAGAAAACATTTCTTTTTGTCACAATTGTTCCAAAATGGCCTTCTTTTCTATAAAACAGCAAAATTTTGGTTGCTCCCAATATCTTATAACAATTCTATTTCCTTTTACTTTAATTATGCTAGGAATATGAATGATTTTGTCATTTCCTATTTTTAATATAGCATTGCAGTCCCAACCCCCAGTCCATAATCCACTATTATCCAGTCTCTCTTTCAGTCTCTGTTCTAAATTGAATGTTCATTTTCTTGTGTTTTGTAGTAAAAGTCTTGAGTATATCTGTTCCATGGATCTATATCTTTTTTTTTTCATAATTTCCTTGAAAAGTCTCTAGTCCTGTAACTGTTTCAACAAAGTCACAATAAGTCTCCTTTTTATTAATACAAATGCTCTTACCACTTGAGTTTTTATTCCTAATGGAACAATAAATGTGTCCTATATCTCATACCTGTCTAATTCCTTCATTGCCCAGACTTCCATTTTGCCAAATACTCTGGTCTCATTTTTTTCTCATTTCTCTTCTTTCTTCTCATTCAGATCATTTTCTTCAATTAAGTTCACCAATGAATCATCCCGAAACCCTCTCAAATAGGTTCATAGGTTCATACTAGGCTATCTGCCCTAGGGCATTTATAAGCCTAGCCAGAGTGTGCTTGGCTTTCACCACCCATTTTAAATTTATTTTGCTATGCCCTTTTTCGAGGTTAGTATACTGTGCTCTGTCTAACAGTGACACAGAAGTGATACCCGGGGTAAACCTATGATCTCCCATCCACTCATCAAGATTCCTCTTGAAGAGAGTCAATGAGGGACTCTGCCTAACCTGGACTGGGATTTTATTCCAGAGTGAAGGGAGCCTCTGGGTTATGAATCTGTCCCTTCAGCATGTCCTATTTATTTCAGTGCTGAGGTACAAGTCTCTCGAGCACGTAGCTTGATGGGATTTGGATTTTCTGAGGTGCAGCATGTCTATTAATTCTGGGTTGGACATGGCTTTATACGTCAGGCACAGATCGCCACTGAGCAGGTGGTATGCCACTGAGTAGAGCTGGAGTTTCTTTAACCGGGCAGCATATGGCATCTGTTTGAGCCCTTTGATCCTCATGGTGATGTACTTTTGGGATCTTTCCATTTGCTGCAGGTGTCTGGTAAGGTACATCCCAAAAGGGGCATTGTACTCAATTATGGGCCTGATGAGGGATGAGTAAAGAGATACGATGACCTCCCCTGATCTAGATGTGAATCCTTTCATGATTAGGTGGGCTATATAAAATGTTCTTCTAACCACTTTGGCCACGTGGTTTCCAAATGAGAGATTGCTATCAACTTGGGTCCCCAGGTCCCTAATTACTTCTTCCATACTTAATGGATTACCACCTATGTGGTAATTTGTGGGCACTTTGTTTTTGCCAAAGGGGATGACTATACACTCTTTGGCATTTAGCTTGAGACCATGGCTCTGGCACCAGTTGTATGTTTCTATGAGGCCCTTTTGTAGGATGCTTGTGTTGGCTGGAGAGCCGATTATTTCACCTAGTTTTCAGTCATCTGTGAACTTGGTCAGCCACAGTCCTTCAGTGTTGGCCTGTACCTCCGAGAAATATATACCGAACAAGAGAGGTCCCAGGACTGAGCCTTGTGGGACGCCACTTGTAACTGGTTTGGAGTCTGACATGGCTCCAGCAATTCTAACCATATGGGTTCTGTCCTTGAGCCAGTTTGCAACCCATCTAGGGACATAGGGGTTTATATTTAAGCTGGTGAGCTTATCTATAATGCCTGAGTGGGGTATTGTATCAAAGGCTTTGCGAGGTCCAGGTAGGCTGTGTGGACCACCTTCCCCTCGTCAATGGCCTTGGTGACTGTTTCAAAGAAATTGACCAGGTTTAAGAGGCAGGATCTGCCCTTAACAAAGCTGAACTGGGTAGGATCCAGTGTCTGTAGGTCCCCAATATCTTTATTTATGAGGTCCATGATGATCCTTTCCATAGCTTTGCAGACCAAGCTAGTCAGGCTTATGGGCCAATAGTTTCCAGGATCCGTTGAGGCACCACCTTTGTGGAGAGGGACCACTGTTGCTGTACGCCACTCTTTGGGTACATATCCTGTAGTAAGGCTGAGATTGAACAGTAGTTTTATGTTTGGGTTTAGCTCTTCTTGGAGTTCATGTAGGACGCAGCCCGGGACACCATCTGGTCCCATTGATGCTGTGTTTTTTGCTTTGGAGAGGGTGGCTCTTACCTTAGCATCTGAGATGTCAGGGGGGCAGCACTCTGCTGGGATAGATATATACCCTTTTGGTGGGGAGGGTGGGAGAAGTTTGCGCTGAACCTGTCAGCTAGGATGTTGGCAATGTCTGTGGGTTCGGTGTATTTTTTGTCATTTTGGACTAATTCTGAGCATATCTAGGAATTCCCACCCAGGTTCCTAACATAACTAAAGAAAGCCTTGTGATTATCCTTAGTGTCCTGTGCAATTTTTCTCTCGAAGCTGGCCTTAGATGATTTTATGAGTGCCCGTAGTTTTTTGCTAATACTGATCAGAGATGCCTTCCCTTTTTGGGATTTTGCTCTATCATGTAGTAGCTTCCTCCTTCTATTGTATAGTTTGTTTATGGCTGGGGTCCACCAGACAGGACGCCTGCCTTTGGAGGATTGGGTCTTGGTTTTATTTGGGATTGCATGATCCATGCATTCCTGAAGGTGTTCATTGAATGCGTTTATAAAGGATTCTGCGGTCTGGGCCGTATTTTCCACAGGCCCGGGGGCTTTGAAGGATTCCACCTCAGTTTTGAGGAGTGTGAAATTTGCTTTAGAGAAGTTTTTCACTGTGGTTTTCTGGGCAGGGGGTGGGGTTGGGATGTGAATATCCAGTGAGATTAGTTTATGGTCTGATCTTACCAGTGAGGGATACACTTCTGGTCTGGAGCATAGAGCCCCCATGTTGGTGATGATCAGGTCCAGTATGCTTTCCCCTCTTGTGGGATTGGTAACAAGGCGTTCCATAGCATTTGAGTTTAAATTCTAGAAACCTTTGGGCTAGGGTGTTGGAGCTAGAGTAATGCTCCCAGTCTATGTTTGGGTAGTTGAAGTCGCCCAATATAATGGTGTTTGGAGAGACCTTCATATTTTCCAGTGTTCTCAGGAAGGCTGAGTGGGGTTCCTGGGTTTGGGAGGGTGGTCTGTAGCAGGCTATAAACTGGAAGGCAGTGATGTTTACCCACTGTTAGTTGCACATGGATAGTTTCTGATGATTCGTGCTGTGCCACCAACCATTCATCTACAGCGAAATAGGTCTTCTGAATCCAGTAAAATCTCTTTCAGTCTCCTCTCCACATCACTTTCAAACTCTTTTATGCATCTGGCATTCACCTCAGCTTCTTGGCCTCCCTCCTTCATGTTGAACTGTTCTCCCAGCCACCTCTGCACCCACAATGGAACGTACACATGTACACGCTCAATGGGCTAACAGACCATGAATGTGGTAATCACTAGAGGTTCTTTACTGATTATCACAGCTTATATACATTATTTTCACAATATATATTATAGGTTCATAGGTTGGTACTAGGCTATCGGCACTAGGGCCTATACAAGCCTAGCCATAACAATTTCCTTGATATTTCTTCTCACAATATTTACATCCCTGGACCCCTGCCTAGCAGGGCACCTGATGTGAACCCTGAGGTGAATTTCCTATCTCCCATCCAATTGTCAAGGTTCCTTTTGAAGAGGGCTAAGGAGGCGCTCTGTTTGACATGTATGGGCATAGTATGGGGAGTCTCTGGGTCAGGAACCTATCCCTCCACCATGTTTTGTTCATTGTGATGACACGGTTTAGATCCCTTGAGCATGTGGCTCTGAGAGATTGGGATTTCTTTAAGCGGAACATGTCCAACAGCTCAGGGTTTGACATAGTCATGTATGGTAAGCACAGATCACCACTGAGTATACAATATGCCCCAGAGTATAACTGGAGTTTTTTTAGATGGTCAGCATAGGGCATCTGCTTTAGGCCTGTAATTGTTTTAGTGATGTATTTCTGTGACCTTTCCAGCTATTGCAGATGTTTTGTGAAGTACATACCAAATGGGGCATTGTACTCTATAATGGGTCTAATGAGGGATAAGTACAGTGGGGCAATGACCTCAATTTTTCTGGATGAAAAGCCCTTAGTGATGAGGTGTGCTACAGTCCCATATGCCCACCCTTTTTTCCACAGCCAAAGTGTATTTCTTCAAAATCTCAAATAATATCTATTTCCCATTAAACTTTACTTTATTAAGTCTTTCATTCCGTATTGTCCATAAAATCTAAAATATGTTTCAATTGTTTAATCCCTTTTTGTTTTTTATTACCATATTACCAGTATTCAAACATATTCATTTTCATATCTTCAGCCTTATCAAAACCTTTTAACATCTTGTTTTCACTTTTCTTTTATAAGGCATATTAGCTTTAACAGGTAATTTATCTATTGTCAGTCACCACAAAAAACTTTACATTAATATATTTTATCACACTATTCAACTCTTATTTTAATAGTACTTTTTTCTTTCTCTAAATGTTTTCATGGGAAAACATAATAATGCTCATTCATTGTATCCCAATACATTCTTTCCTGTTTTTTTTAGCATCATTTATATTCAGTTTCTTTAAAATAATTCTGTTTTGGTACTCTTTCATATCTTCATTTGGATCCCTATCATATCACAGAAACCTCATTTGACTGAGACCATAAGAATGAAATTTCAAAAAATGTCAAAAGACTAAAGAAGTCACTTGACTGAAACCCATAAGACTGAAACCCATAATACTCAATTTCAACATACTAAATTTTAAACTGGACCATATAAAACCAGACTAGGTGGGGGTTACACCCCCCACATCCCCCAATGTGGGGGACTGTGCCCTCTCACACCCCCCAACTATATATACTAACTCTAGGATCGCACTACAGTGGGGAAAAGGGCATAGAAGTGGCAGCATGTAAACTACTGTAAGGTACATGAAAGGTATATGCCCTTTTCCCCACTGTAGTGCAATTCTGGAGTTAGTATATATAGTTAGGGGGGTTTGGGGGCATAGCCCCCCACCAATTCTGGTTTTATATGGCCCAGTTTACAATTTAGTATGTTGAAATTCAGTATTACGGGTTTCAGTCTTATGGGTTTTAGTCAAGTGGCTTTTCAGTCTTTTGAAATTTCAGTAATATGGTTTCAGTCAAATGTTTTTCAGTCAAATGAGGTTTCTATCATATGACAGGGATCCTTTCATTTACATATGTTTCCATTTTTCCTTAGATTTATCCTTTCCCAAAAAGCTTTATATTTAACATTCATTATATGTTCTATTAAATTCCCATTCTCTTTTTTAAATCCTACCAAAGCTATATATAAATTCAAAGAAGCTGCATGAGCAATTGGATTAATTAATCCTAGCCCCCTTCCTCTTCCTTAACACAAAATCCCTCTTCTAACTGGAGTTAGCCTTGATCCCCATAGAAAAGAAAATACAATGCACATTATCTCTTTTTCATACTTTGACAGGATTATATATATATATATATATATATATATATATATATATATATATATATATATATATATATATACTTGTTAAATAGGCCAATTTGCCTAAAAGGATCACATTTATTAAATATACTTTTTACATGACAGTTTATATGACTTCCAAAACATACACCTTTCTCTCAATTTCTGCAAGATTTTGTCCCACTGTTTTTTTTTCTATGCTCACCTAATCCAAATATTATTCCCAATATGTCTTTAACTTCATCATTAAACGTAATACCTTCTATCTTTCCCTTAAATCCAAACTCTTTACTTTTGTCTGTATTTATACATAAAGTAAGCATTTTAAATAGCTATTTAGCTTTCTAATTCCTTCTTCCATCCATTCCTTATTCTTAGTAAATAAAACTATATCATCTGCATAAATAAGAATTATTAGAATTTGTATTTCTTCTTTTATCTTATAACATGTGATATTAAACACTCTATTCATTTTACTTACAACCACATTCATAACTAACACAAATAAAACACTACTTGCAGGACATTCGTCCCTTACCCCACACTCTATTACTATTTCTTCACTTACCCATCCATTTTAAATTACTCACATTATTCTGTCATATAGTGGCCTAATTATTTTTATTATCTTTTCACATTTTACTCACTTCTCCTACTGGATCTGCTTCCAGTACTTGAATGGCCATATCATTGCATTTCATTTTTCCTAGACAAAAATCCCTAAAATGAAATACCAGAATGGCAATTTTTTCCCAGGGCAAGTAAAGAGTTGCCCAAACAAAACCCACCTAGCTGGGAGTCTACACCCCTCCACAATCCCTGACTAAATATACCAACTCCAGAATTGCACTATAGTGTAGACAAGGGCATATTGGGCAAGTGTTTACCTGCCCTGGGAAAAATTTGCCATTCAAGCTTTTTGTTTTCATGATTTTCATCTCATGAAAACAAAACTCTGTGATATGGTCATTTGAGTATTAGAAGGGATCTCTCCTACCATAACTTCAGTTTCCACATTATTATTTATAATGTCATCTATGATTTCTTTTATTATCTATAGTAAATCCTGACTTCTTTTCCCTTTCTTACCAAAGATTGCATATTCAAGTAATTTGTCTGCTTTACTTGCTATCCGTTTACCTATTATTCTCATAAATATTTTATAATCTATATTATTCAAAACTATTGGTCTCCAATTTCTTATATCATCTTTTTCTCATATAAATTTCATAATTCTAGTACATATTTTTTTCTATCCATCGCTAACCATTCATTTAATACTTCCACAAAATACACTGTTTGCCATTCTTCCATATTATTATTTATTATACATGTGATACTCAATACCAAAACACCGAAAGTCAAAAAACAGCAAGAAACAAAAATAGCTCAATAACCATGAGGAACTGAATCCCAAAATGAAGATAAAACGTTTAATCCAAGGTTAAAAAAGATAAGTCCAGCAATTAAAATCACAAATGCAGAAAATACCAAGTAAAAACCTTGTTATGATAAGTATTTTTGTCCCTTCCATGAGGAATGTCATCAGATAAAAAACGTTTAACAGACTTGCCTTGTATATTGGTCCTATTAATCAATCAGTTTCATGGATATGTGTTGAGCCCCCAAAATAGAAGACGAAACAAATGCTCTTAAAGTAACTTTGCTTTTTATTTTCTATATCATAAATTTATATAGAATAAGTCATGATAAATACTCTCGTATAATAACTGTGCTCATCCTCTTCCTGACATAAAGAAAGGAGATAAGGCAACACTGCCATGCAGAGTTCCAGTAAAAGGAGCAAGCAGCAGTGATTTAAAAAAAAAAAAAACTTGAGCAGTGAAAGTTATCCATAGTTCAAACTACTGACAGTACATTGAGAACAAGCAGGCTGTATCTCTAAAAGTGAATGTGGCAGTCAAGCAGACTGTCATAGATGGCTTTGTAACTACAGCAGCATCTAGAGAACTATTGTGTGTTATCTACAACACATTTCTGAAATATAGTTACAGAGTGTTCATATGGCCTAAAAAACAATGGGAAACGCATAAAAATTTGATTTTAATTCCATGATCTGTTAAGAGACTGCAGAAGATTTTGCATCCCCAACGTTCAATAAGGAGGGGCACATTTCGTAGGAATCATTAAGATAGCCAGACAGATTATGAATTGAACTTTAGCAATATTTGTTGATAACAATCATTAATGTCTACATAGTGCAGGGAATGCTGTGATCACACTCCAACATCGAAACCCCCCCCCAGAAACCTGTTACATACCACTGTAGTCCAAGACCCAACTGTAACAGCACCTTGAGAGGAGTGTAACATTTATTAAACACCCCTCTAGGTGCTGTGACAGTTGGGATAAGAGAAGGGACATTCCGTAGGTCCCTGAATATCTTTTCTCTATGTACATGTAAGTTTACACACATTTCCAATTTATCTCTAGCTATGTCAAGCTCACTACTGCTCCTGTCTTTATCTACCCATCACAAGCTTCCTACAGTTTCACCATATTCCCTCCTTCTTGTACTTCACCTCAGTATTGTCTTAGCTATCACTGTTTAGAACAAGTAACACTAGCATAGCAACAATAAGCCCTAATCATGTTTATATACCATACATGTATCTCATTGTTTTTAATGTATTTTTGTAATGGTGATTTTCTCCCTCGGCCTCAGCTGAAAAAGAGTCACTGTTCTAGTCGAACGTCTCTGGTACACAAATGTAAAATAAAAATAAATAAAATTAGTCTGTACATAACTTATTTAGATTAGGGCAATATTTAAAAACTGTCACTAATGTTTTCTTTACTTGCTGCCTATGTGACACACTCACCACTTCACTGGCTTTCAAAGACATTAAACCCCATCATGCTTTTTTTTTTCTTTTGTAACTGATAGTACATGGAGTCAGTTAGATTCCATGTACTCCAAAAAGTTATGATCTGAACTCACCTATCATAACCCATTATTATGTGTTCTTGAAATGGATGCCATGAGTTACCTCTTGAGCTTTGCTCAAGAGGTGAATTTCTTGTCATCCGTCACAAACACATAATAATGTGGATACAATGTATTTTCTGTTCTGCTTATCAATATTTAATTCTGCCAAAAATAAAAAAAAATTGAAACTGATAAAGCAATGCATATAGAAACAAACATTATATATGTATTTAAAACTCATATATTAATTATGTGAGTAAAACTACATTAAGAGAGGCAATGTGACCTTAATTCACTTTTCTTAACAGAAAGTGATATCATATGTAAGTCTTCTCACACATCGGTCGAGTGACTAACCTCTGAGAAAGAGATTCTCCAATTCAGTTCTCAGCTTGTTTATGCTCTGTGTGAGGTCTGTAACCCCCAGCATGTCTGCTCAGGCTTTCCAAAGGTACTTCAATTTTCTCCACATCCCAAAAACATGAGTTAGTGAGATTAGCACCTTTGAAGTGTCTATAGGTGTGTGTGTGTGTGTGTGTGTGTGTGTGTGTGTGTGTGTGTGTGTGTGTGTGTGTGTGTGTGTGTGTGTGTGTGTGTGTGCGTGTGTGATAGTGTAGGAAAGCATGGCAATTTACTTTCATTCTCTGCTAGCCAAGTAAACCCTGTGAATGACAGAAGCTGCTCATGGGGTCACTACAGGAGTCAGATCCCACAGGCTTCTGCTTTATGGATACTGAAGGAGTTCCTGGCTGTTGTCTTGGCACATGTGGGTCTAGGCAATCTATTTCCTGGTGTCACCTCAGTACCAAGCTCAGACTATGCATGTCTTTTATGGGATGGCACACTTCCCTGAGGTATTATAGATTGCACCCATGTCAAACTTAGGGCTTCTCCTGGCCCACAGGGTTAGCAGTACTGCAATAGGAAGGGCTCCAATTCCATAAATTATTAGGTATTGTGGGATGCATAGGGGTACATCACCAGCATCTCTGCCCAGCATCCTGGAAGTACACATGAATCTCACATCTGGCACACTAGCTCAATTTACCACCTCTTCCTGCATGGTATTATCTTATTGGTAAGTTGAACCTTTTTATATTTTTTTAAAGTGCATACTTATTAATATTAAAAGTAATTGCTGTATATTAATCTGCATTTTCTTATTTTATCTTCTCTCCCCTTTCTCTCTCTCTCTCTTTTTTATGTAAGGGGATGCCAGATATCCACTGGAGCTGTGGCACATGACTCCAGTGAGAAATCCATCTGGATCTGCGGAAGAGAAATATAACACATCCCTGTCCCAAACCCATATTGTTATTGAGATGGTATTTGGCCTCCTGAAGGGCCATTTCAGGTGCCTGAATGAGTCTGAAAGTGCCATTCAGTATGACCTGGCTACTGTGCATAAGATGTTCACTGCTTGTTGCATTCTGCATAATATGTTTATACTCTGGTCTGGTGGATTTCACTCAGGGTAGCATCAATAAAATCACTAGGGTAACCCCTGTCTAAAAACATTTCCTACAAATATACAAATTCCTTAACCACATCCTCTTTTTGAGATGTCATCCTGTCTATCCTAATGGCTTGACCTTTAATGATGCCCCTCTTCTGAAACAATGGGTGATGACTATCATAGCTAAGTTTTGGATGAATGGGGTAAAATATATACTTCACTCTTAGGTAGGAGGTTAATCAAAACACCACAGTTAGGTTTATCTGTAGATGGTGAGGCAAATATTGATTTTCAGCAAGCTTGTGTTATCCAATACAGCCCCCTATACAATGGGGTAAAAAAAATCTTTAACAAAAACTGGAGTATTTTTAAAACTAATAAAGAAGTGTATCAAGTCTTGGGTGAAAACCCCACTTTTTCAACTAAAATAGGACCTCATTTAAAATTGGTTTTAGAGAGGAAAACCAACAACAGTGGAGGTAATAAGAACTGAAATGGAACTAGACCATGTGGCAGATGTCCCTACTGCCAGTACATTTTACAGGGCATATCCATTACTCTGGCTAACCAAAATGGCAATTCTTTGTTTTTTTAAGAAAGGTAATTGTTTCACTAGCAAGTTAGTATATCTTGCGAAATGCAACACACGCATTGCATTCTATGTTGGAAAAACTGAGCGGCTTCTTAAATCCAGGATATATGAGCATTTATATGACATAAAAAATTAGAAAGAAACTAATGCTCTGTTTAGACATAGTTTACATTGTGAAAGCTTTTCTGGTTTTAAATTTGCCATTTTGGATGTTGTGCAGATAGATTCAAGAGGGGGGGATTGGCAAAATGCATTGTGAAAAAAGAATTGTTGTGGCAGTTAAGGTTGACTGCTAACATATACCCTGGGCTGAATGACTATTTGACTAAACTACCAGTTTTGAAAGAAAAGGCAGGGCAAGTTTAAGCCTTTTTTCATTACACCAACTTGAAAGGCAACAGAAAGCACCCATGCACTACCAGGCTACAACTCATTCCACACCTTTCGGCCCCAGAACTTGGACTGAAGCGCCAAAGGTGGCAGTGTCTCCATATTCATAAAGGATGCACACACCTCCAGACTGGTAGCTCAATATAACGCATCTGAGATACTTCAGGTGGAACTAACATTGGGTAAGACAGTGATTCAGGTCGTAGCCTGCTATAGGTCCCCAGCCATTTCCCAAGATTCACACTCCACATTCCTAAGCACCCTGGAGAATATTAGGGTCCAATCTAACACTCTCATACTGGGCAACTTCAACTACCCCTCCATTAACTGGGAAAACTACTCATGTACCAATACACTTGCCCAACGCTTTCTGGAATTCATTAATTCCAATGCCCTGGACCAACTTGTTCTTACCCCGACTAGAGGTAGCAACATCCTTGACCTGCTCATTACTAACATGGGCAACCATTGCTCCACACCAGTAGTTAACTCCTCCCTGGTTAGATTCGATCACAAGCTAATCACCTTGGAAATCCACATCCCTCCCATCCCCCCAACAAAGGTAACCACCATGAAAAACTTCAGCAAAGCTAACTTTGGGATCCTAAAAACAAAGGTGGCTAACTTCCTGGCACCCATGCAAATGGAGAATAGTTGCATGACCATCATATCATACACCAATGTACTGTACAAACACATACACAAATGCATGGATCTCGCCATACCCAATAGAGCTAAGATACTCTCCTCAAAAAAAAAGGAAGACAATCTGGTGGTTCTCTGCCATAAACAAACTCTGCAACAGAAGGAGGAAACTGATGCAGAATAAGGTGAAGTCCCAAGACTGGAAATACTCCCTTATCAGCCTCAGAAAAAAGTTGAGATCCCTCATCAAATCCTCTAAAGCTAGCTATGAAAACAGAATTGCAGCAGATAGCAAAGACAACCACAAGGCCTTCTATAGTAATTTAAATAATCTCCATGGCAATACCCAGATTTGCTCTGAACTACTGCACAGTGGTATCTCCTATACAGAGCCAACAGATATTGCAAATATACTGACAAACAGATTCAGTACTAACTTTACCCCCCCCCCCAAAGGACCAATCACAATACCAGTAAATTGCCAGGCACCCAGTATTACTGCTGCACAGGTTAAAACAGCACTGCCCAAGGCTAAGAATACAGCTTATATGGGACCTGACAGTATCCCTGGCTGTGTTCTATATGAACTACAGAGTGAACTTGCACCTCACCTGTGTGCCCTATTCAATCACAGCCTCACCTCAGGCTTTGTCCCCACCAAATGGTGCACTGCTACAGTCATCCCTCCCCACAAAGGAGGAGTGACTACAGACCCTGGGAACTATCACCCAATTAACCTGATGAGTCTGATATGTAAAGCTATGGAATGTATCATCATGGACCTAATAAACAAGGATATAGGGAATCTCCAAACTCTGGATCCTACACAGTTTTGTTTTGTGAAGGGTAAATCATCCCTGCTCAACTTGGTTGACTTCTTTGAGTCAGTCACCAGAGCTGTGAATGAAGGTAAGGTTGTTCATACAGCCTACCTTGATCTGGCCAAGGCCTTTGATACCATTCTCCACTCAGGAATCAAAGAAAAATTTACTAAGCTAGTCATCAACCCCTATATCACTAGGTGGGTTGCAAACTGGCTCACAGATAGAAACCACAGTGTGAAAGTAGCTGACTCCAAGTCAGACTGCTGACCAGTCACGAGTGGAGTCTCACAGTGTTCAGTCCTGGGTCCTCTCCTGTTTGGTATCTACTTCTCTGAAGTCCAGGCCAACATGAAGGGACTCTGGCTGACAAAGTTTACAGATGATTGCAAGTTGGGAGCTATTATTAACTCCCCAAGTGATGCTGACATCCTACAGAAGGGCCTCATTGAGACCAACAACTGGTGTCAGAACCATGGCCTTAAGCTCAATGCCAAAAAATGTGTCTTCATCCCCTTTGGGAAAAACATGGTTCCCTTGAATTACCACATTGATGGTAGTCCACTGAGCACAGAAGGCATTATAAGAGATCTGGGAACACAGGTTGACAGCAACCTCTCTTTTGACCACCACGTTGCCACTGTGGTCAGAAAGTCCTTTTATATGGCACATCTCATTACTAAGGGTTTTGCATCCAGGAAGAAAGAAGTCATTGTCTCCCTCTACTCTTCCCTCATTAGGCCAATCATCGAGTACAATGCCCCATTTGGCATGTACCTCTCTAGACACCTGCAACAACTGGAGAGGCCGCAAAAGTACATCACAAAGAGGATCCTAGGCCTTAAACACTTGTCCTATATGGACAAACTCAAAAAAGACCAACTATTCTCTGTCTCATATTGCCTACTTAGAGGCAATCTCTGTTTGACTTACAAAGCCATGTCTGACCCAGCTTTGTTAGAAATGCTACATCTAAAGAAATCAAAATCCCTCCGCACCACACCATCCAGAGGCCTCAACCTCACTACCACAATCAACAGAACATGCTGGAGGTACAGGTTCATAACCCAGAGACTGCCCATACTATGGAATAGACTTCCCATACATGTCAAGCAGACCACCTCACTGGCCCTCTTCAAGAGAAATCTTGATGAGTGGATGGGAAATAGAAAATTCACCCCGGGGATCACTCCAGTGGCTCTACTAGACAGAGGCACTAGGAACTAAGGTTGGGTGGCATGATGCCAGATTAATCCTATGGGCTAGGCTTGTAAAGGCTCCAGGGCCATTAGCCTAGTACACACCTATGAACCTATGAACCTATTTCATGTAATCAGACATTCACCTGTACAAGAAAGTGAGAAAATACTGCTATTACCTGTTATGAGGTTACAGTAATAAATAATGACAGTAAAGAATGTGAAAATAGCAATTTGTTCAGGTAACTGTAAATGTGTTAGCGATGCTGAATTATCAGTAATGCTGAGTGCATGTAATACAATTATAAAATAAAACTTGCAGTTACAGATGTAAAGAATTGTGTATCATTGCACTGAAAATTTTGTAAGACCATTTCTAATTATTAAAAGAAGACAAGTTTTACAAGAGGTAACTAAATATAACAAAAAAGAATCACTGAATGTAATAGTTTGCTCACAAGTATTCTTTGCTGCATGTATAACATGGCTGAAATGACACTCACCACACCCTAGTCAGACTGACTGCAGGGGAGGGGAGTGGTCTTACATTGTTTTTATAATGAGCAGCACATATACCCTTTTCTTTCTCTGAAACCACATACCCTTTCGGAGAAAAAGCTGTTTTACTTCACTGCTGTACATTAGACAAAGTTCTGCATAAAACGAAATTCACACTTCCTTGAATTGTTACATTTCAGCATGCGCAGTTCAGGTTTTCTACAGAGTGTTACATGCATTTCTTAAAACAAAAGGCTGACCTGCCTTCATACTACAGTAGCCTACACAATGCAGTAGAATATTTCACGACTGAAGTTTTAATAATACATGCATGTATGCATTCAACAGTTACAATCTGACTGGATAAAACAAAAAGAAAATAATTACAGGGAATATAAAACATATTTGTATATCTGAAATACAGTCAAATACATGTAAACAAGATGATCCTTTACTTGTTCTTCCACAACCTCACACACCTACAGCCAATTTGGTGTCCAATCCACCTACTGCATGCCTTTGGAATAGTGGAGGAAACCCATGTGAGCACTGGGGGGACATACAGAGTCTGCACAGAAGGTACCCCAGCCTAGAATCAAACCAAGAAACCTCTTGTTGTCAGGCAACAATACTATGTGATGCATCAACATGATAACATAATGTGAGTCAATCAAAAAGGTTAGCTTCTGCCCACTGGACGTTACAGTGCAAACTTCCAAAGATCATTGGAGGGAAACAATTAACTGAAGTGTTGATGGTGTTGACTTATTTGTTCACTGGGTGCAGGTCTAATGGAGGTGCTGTAATGGCATTACAAACATGGTGTGACTTAGGGAAAATGGAAAAGTTGAGTTTCTTTGTCTTTCTCTTGTTTTTTACTTGTCCCTGCGCCCTTTTGCTGAATTTCTGCAATCACAGAGGTAGTGTGTATAGTGACTGGTGGAGTGGAGGAACAGTCTCCTCCAATCAAAGGGTACAGAAGACCCAAAGCCCTTCTCCCTCTGCAAAACCCGTGCATAGTTTTATATGAAATTGCGCATGTTGACATGTAGGGGGTGCTGTGGCAAACTTTAATCTTAGTTCCAGTATTTTACATCTCATTTAAAGGAAATCTGGCCCTAATCAATAATTATAAAAGTTCAAAATAGTTTTAAGAAATACTCTTTTCCACATACAGTTAATGAAAGGGAAGGCATATCTGACTTTTTTTTTTCCATAATAAATTTTTATTGAAATATATTTTCCAAAAACATTACAAAAATACAATTAATGAGGCTTGGGAATGCCAAGAAAGAAATGACAATGATCATACTAGACAATGGAAATGTTTCATATCAAGGTACTAATAATGACACTTCTTCCAAAGACTTCATACTTTTTGAAACATTGTACATATGACAAATTAACTTTATGGTAAAAAAGTTAATGTGACCTAAACGTATCTCAGGATGAACTGACATAGAAGCCTATATAAAGGAGTACAACAGATATCTGGTCAGAACTGCCAGAGTTAGAAGCTACCTCAAGTACCCTGGTCATTAATGTAGAGGAAGATGTGAGAATTTGTTTACTGATATTGTGATTATCCACCAGGTGTAACAAGAGAGGAGGAGGAGGGACAGAAGAGAAGAATAAAGAAATGAGGGTAGTAAAACTAGGGTAATAGCAGTCACAAGGAATCTGAACATGACAGATGTTGATTGGGGATTTCTAACTGCAGGGCAGAAAGGGAACAGGAGTTGATTGAGGTCATAAACTATTACAGGTTAGATGTGGTCCAAACCAATGCAGTTTGTGTCTAAGCAAGTTATAACACTGTTAGCCAAAGTGGCTTTGTCACTGTGTGATCTAGAGGAAGGAGGAAAGGTAAACTTAAAAGACAAAGACGATGGTGTGGAGTACTAAAAGACTGCATTATGCTGTACTGTGGAAGTGGTTAGGAATGATTTAAGAGACTCAGAACAAATTAAAACAAAAAGAAAACTGTTAGGATGGGTCAGGTATGGTGTTTTCAGGGCTTTTGACAAACTTGTAAGGAAGTGAAAAAAAAAAGGAAAGGCCAGTATAGCTACATAAAATGTAAGTCTAACAGTCAAATAAAAGCCAAGACCTACAAGAGATGGAAGAAGAACAGTACAAGGAGGCAAGCAAAAAGGCAACAAAATCTGAAGGGCAACTACTGAAGCATAACTAGAGAGGGGTGAGAGGGGCAATTGCCCAGGGTGCAAAGAGTTGGGGATGCAATCGGCCATCCTTCATCACAATCTGTTTCTCTTTAGTGCAATACTGGCTTTTAAAAGCTGGTATTGCATTTGTGGTGAAACCTGACTGCTGCAGTGCTCCATGTATGGTTTAAAATGTAACAACTGTTTGCTACACTTAAAGCAAGCCGTTTGCTACAGTTTGAAAGAAGGCATTTATTTTTTAACTAATACATGAGTAATGTCATGCTCCATGCAGGCAGGGAATAATTTGTTACAACTGTTTGCTACCATTGTAGCAAGCAGTGTGTTACAGTTTAAAAGCAATTTTTTTTATAAGGAGATATATGTGCAGAGTAGAAGAAGGATCAAGGGCAAGTTAAGGAAATGGGACCTGAATGGCTGGGGCAAGACGTGGGGAGAAGGGGTCATGCATATGGCAACCTGGTTTGTGTGCCAGTAGAGGGAACAGCAGTTTTTTTTTTGAAAGGAAGAGCTGGTTGAGGTGTGTGGATTTAACTGTAATAAGCCAGTCTATAAAATGTGGAGATAAAGTGGTGTTTTTTTTCTTTGCTCTTCACTTGAAAAGTTAAGGGGATGCCGTATATTGGCACAGGGGGCTGGTAGAACCAGCTAAATTTCTGGGCAGCAAAGGTTGAAGTTGAAACTATCAGTGTTATCATATGGGATCAAAAAGGCAAAATGGCATTTTATGTACGTAG
Source organism: Protopterus annectens (assembly GCF_019279795.1). Taxonomy (NCBI): domain Eukaryota; kingdom Metazoa; phylum Chordata; order Ceratodontiformes; family Protopteridae; genus Protopterus; species Protopterus annectens. The sequence continues at coordinate 1,090,271,907 of NC_056748.1, forward strand.
CAAAAAGACAGACACATGGGTCAGAGCTGGTTAGGTAAAACACAGGAGAAAGCTCACAGAAGAATGGGAAAAAGACATGCACTGAATGGATACTGTGTTTCTGTCTTCACAAACAAAAGCATGGAGAGGGTGCCTTACTCAGATGGAAGCATGGCAAAGCTGGAAGAAAGGTAGGTAGAGACCAGAGCAGGTTGAGAGAAAGAGAGAGAGAGAATGTCAATCAATAACTGCCTTCTCCAGCGAGAATAAAGCACAAAGGCTAAATGAGATACTTTCTAGAGTCCTTTGAAATCTGGTCAGTGTTTTGCCAGATCTCCTGATAGGAAACTTCAAAAAAATCACTGACTAGTGCAGAAGTGCCTGGAAGACAGCAATTCTATCCTTGTGCAATAGGGGAGGGCAGACAGAAAAAAAAATTTGCAGAACTACAGACATGTTAGCTTAACAAAAGTGGGAGTGGAAAATCAGGCAGAAAACATTGGTGGTAGAGATGGCAGCATAAGTAGCGGGCGACAATTTTCTGGACAGAAACCAAGATGCAGTCATGTCAAAAGGAGCTGTCTCTAAAATGTGGCCTAGTGTAAAGGCTGATTAAAGGTGACCTGATATGGAAGTACCAAAAGACTTTGTATACTTGGACTTCAGGAAGGTCTTTGACTGCTCCCACACAGGAGTCTGAAAAGAAAGTTGGATATGGCTGGAGTAGGCCCAAGACTGTGTGAGTCAGACTGCTGCATGGATGAATGGGACAGGACACAGAGGGTTGTGATGTGTGAAGGATAATGCCAGATATTCAGGAAATATGAGTAGTGGGGTAGCTTAGGGACCTATCCTGGGTCCAGTACTCTTTACTGCATTTTTTTTTAATCCCAGGGAATACAGAACAGGATCATCCTCTCTGTTGATGACACAAATATAGAATCAGCAGTGGTTTGGTAGGGGGAAGAATGTGAGTGAAGGAATTGGAAAGGGTGAACAAGTGGGCAAAAATCGTGGCAGTTGAGTATCAGTGCAAACAAATGCAAAGTATTAAGCACAGGTCACAATGACCCAGGTATGATTTTTTTAGTTGTTAATTAACCAGGTAAGCACACTGGACACAACTGTCCATTTTTAGAGACAACCCAGTAGCACTGTTTGATTAAATGAGTTGTTGAAAGATACATAGTAAGCAAATAGAGATGGAAGATATCAAACCATGTACTCTGAATTACAGGCAGCAACTCAGAGCCATAACCCTTTCAGCTGGGAAGTGTGGAACTGATGACAGTAGAGCATAAAAAGTATCTAGCAGTGTGGATCACACCTAGACTGGTGGACCGGGAGCAGAAGGAGAAGGCAGTGACACAGGGCAGTGTGGCTCATACCTAGAATGATGGACTGGGAGCAGAGGCAGAAGGCACTGGCGCAGCACAGTGTGGATCACATCTAGACTGGTGGACCGGGAGCGGAGGGAGAAGGCAGTGGCACAGCACAGTGTGGCGCATACCTAGAATGTTGGACTGGGAGCAGAGGGAGAAGGCAGTGGCACAGCACAGTGTAGATCATACCTAGAATGGTGGACTGGGAGCAGAGGGAATGGGCAGTGGCACACCACAATGTGGATCACATCTAGACTGATGGACCAGGAGTAGAGGGAGAAGGCAGTGGCACAGCACAATGTGGATCACACCTAGACTGGTGGACCAGGAGTAGAGGGAGAAGGCAGTGGCACACCACAATGTGGATCCCACCTAGACTGGTGGACCAGGAGTAGAGGGAGAAGACAGTGGCACACCACAATGTGGATCACACCTAGACAGGTGGACCAGGAGTAGAGGGAGAAGGCAGTGGCAGCAACAAACTGAGTGCTGATGTGCTTCCTGAGAGAGACAGAGAATCTAGAAGCAAATATGTACTGTTTTCACTGTACAGGGCCATGGCAAAACCACACCCGGTGTACTAAATGTAATTCTAGGGGCCATATAAGGAAAGGGACATCAAACTACTGGAAGAAAGTCAGAGAGCAGCTACCAGAAAAAAATCATATAAGGGAGAAGAAGAAGGAATATAATCAGAGGCTAGAGAATAAGAGTTCTTTTTGCATGGGGGACAAATAGATTGTAGTGATATGATGCTTGTAAAGAAGATCTTGTGAAAGAGATATGAAATAATTTATATTGTATACCTTTTCAATACAAATTAAGGTACTTCTAAATACTATCATACATGTGTTGTTATTCTGCAATGTGTAATACTTTCACTGCAATGCCGTGCAATTTAATTTTTCTACCATTGCTGCTCTATGAGCTTGGTTCATGGCCGAAAAGGATTTTTGGACCAGCCCACCTGAACAGTTAAGAAACAGAAATAAATAAATGGTTATTCTGAATAAGAAAGACAGAGTGGAAAAGGAGGGGGCATAGGCAGCTGATTGTAAAGACTAATTACTCCCTGTATTTCCTAAAGTTTTTCCTACTAAATATAAATTTGAAACACATGCAGACTTGTGCAAATCAATAGTCAAATCAGACATGTCAAAAATTGGATACAAAATTGATAACTTTATTCTATACACCTATCTGAGCTTTAAGTAATTTGAAGTTAGATTTACATCTGAGAGAAATAAAAAGAAATATCTTGCAATGATATAGTTAGTCCAATGGTTTCCACCATTGTTTTGCACTCTATAGTTTTTGCAGAAGTGCTTTGACTTTTGCTCTTCCAATGAAGCCCTACCACTCTCCTTTCTCTCAGATCATTGAGTGGATAACCCTCCGATCCTGCAATGATTTTCATTTACCTCAAAGCTGATGCATCGCTTAAAAATCTTTAAGCGACTGAATACCAATTCTAACCTGCCACATTTGGAACAGAAACAGTATAACATTTAAAGTAACTGTGGCATCCTCTACAGTAGAGAAAATAGTATTGTTCTCAAGATCCTCCTCCTTGTCATAAACAACAGTACACACTGATGGGGTGCTAAGGTTATGGTATCATAATCCACACCACTAGCATCAATATGTATGAGTAAAAGGCTACATTCCTTCAGTCTGCTCCATTTTTCAAAACAAATTGAGAAAACAAACAGAATACAATATCTATCTGTATCTATATATATTTATCTGTCTTGCTACATTGCATGCATATTTATAAACTCAAATGCTATGGAACAACTGGTCACCACTCCCACAAGAGGGGACAACATACTGGACCTGGTCATCACCAACATGGGGACTCTATGTTCCACATCAGAGGTAAACCCCTCATTGGTAAGATCAGACCATAAATTAATCTCACTGGACATCCATATCCCGTGCCCACCCCCAGCCAAGGAAGGCACGGTGAAAAATTTCTCAAAAGCAAACTTCACAATTCTCAAAACCGAGGTGTAATCCTTTAAAGCCCCCAGGCCACTGGAAAATACTGCCCAAACCGCAGAATCCTTTACAAACGCATTATATGGACACCTACAGGAATGCATGGATCGTGCTATCCCAAATAAAACCAAGACTCACTCCTCCAAAGGCAGCAGACCTATCTGGTGGACCCCGGCCATAAATAAGCTATACAACAGAAGGAGGAAGCTACTACATGATAGAGCAAAATCCCAAAAAGGGAAGGCATCTCTTATCAGTACTAGCAAGCAACTACAATCCCTCATAAAATCATCCAAGGCCAGCTTCGAAAGAAAAATTGCACAAGACGCTAAAGATAATCACAAGGCTTTCTTTAGTTATGTCAGGAATCTGGCTGGCAACTCCCAGATATGCTCTGAGTTAGTGCAAAATGACAAAAAATACACTGAACCCACAGACATTGCCAACATCCTGGCAGAGAGGTTCAGTGCAAACTTCTCCCCCCCCCCAAAGAGCAAATGTCCATCCCAACAGAATGTAGCCTCCCTGACATCACAGATGCACAGGTGAAAGCTGCCCTCTCAAAAGCAAAAAACACAGCATCAATGGGATCGGACAGTGTCCCGGGCTGCGTCTTACACGAGCTCCAAGAAGAACTGAACCCTCACATAAAGTCACTGTTCAGTCTCAGCCTTACTACAGGATATGTACCCAAAGAATGGTGTACAGCAACAGTGGCCCCGCTCCACAAAGGTGGTGCCACAATGGACCCCGGTAACTATCACCCCATAAGCCTGACTAGTCTGGTCTGCAAAGATATGGAGCGTATCATCATGGAACTCATAAGTAAAGACATTGGGAACCTCCAGCCACTGGATCCTACCCAATTCAGCTTTGTTAAGGGCAGATCTTGCCTCTTAAATCTAGTTGACTTCTTTGAAATAGTTACTAAGGCCATAGATGAAGGGAAGGTAGTCCACACAGCCTACCTGGACCTCGCAAAAGCCTTCGACACAATACCCCCACTCAGGCATCATAAATAAGCTCACCAGCTTAAATATCAACCCCTATGTCAGAAGATGGGTTGCAAACTGGCTCAGGGATAGAACCCACAGGGTCAGAACTGCAGGTGCCATGTCAGACTCAAAACCAGTTACAAGTGGCGACCCACAAGGCTCAGTCCTGGGACCTCTCTTGTTCAGTATATACTTCTCTGAGGTACAGGCTAACACGGGAGGACTATGGCTGACCAAGTGCGCAGATGACTGCAAACTGGGAGCCATAATCGACTCTCCGGCTGACACAAGCATCCTCCAAAAAGGTCTCACAGAGACGGATACCTGGTGCCAGAGCCATGGCCTCAAGCTAAATGCCAAAAAGTGCATAGTCATCCCCTTTGGGAAAAACAAGGTGCCCACAAATTACCCCATAGGTGGTAATCCATTAAGTACAGAAGAAGTAATTAGGGATTTGGGGACCCAAGTAGATAGTAATCTCTCCTTTGACAATCATGTTGCCAAAGTGGTTAGAAAAACCTTCTATATAGCCCACCTTATCATGAAAGGGTTCACATCTAGATCAAGAGAGGTCATTGTGCCCCTCTACTCATCACTCATCAGGACCATAATTGAATACAATGCCCCCTTTGGGATGTACCTTACCCGACACCTGCAGCAACTGGAGAGACCCCAAAAGTACCTCACCAAGAGGATCAAGGGCCTCAAACAGATGCCCTATACAATTCGGCTAAAGAAACTCCAGCTCTACTCAGTTGCTTACCGCCTACTCAGAGGCATCCTATGCCTGACGTATAAAGCCATGTCCAACCCAGAATTAATGGACATGCTCCACCTCAGGAAATCCACATCCCTTAGAGCTACATGCTCCAGGGACTTAAACCTCAGCGTGACAATAAATAGGACATGCTGGAGGGACAAATTCATATCCCAAAGACTCCACTCACTCTTGGACAGGATCCTAATTCATGTTAGGCAGAGCCCCTCACTGACCCTGTTCAAGAGAAATCTTGACGGGTGGATGGGGGATTGTAAGTTTACCCCTGGGATCTCTTCTATGTCCTTGCTAGACAGAGGCACAGTAAACTAACTTTAAAAGGGTTATCTTCTGTGACCTTAACTAATCTAAATGGGAGGTGAAAGCCAAACACAGTCTGGCTAGGTTTATAAATGCCCTAGGGCAGATAGTCTGGTATCAACCTATGAACCTATGAACCTATATAATAAATAAGTGAGTTTGGTATTTAGGACTGTATAGAAAACATGTACTGATTCTCTGGGCTATGAGACTAAACTGAACTGACACAAATCAGAATCAGAGGCCCTGGTTTCACAGTCAGCCATTTCACACCTCTCAATACATTGCTGTGAAGTGCAAAATTATACACACTAATTTTATACGAATCACTGGAAGTTCAAGCTTACTGAGCAATGTGACCATTACTCCTTGCATATACCATATCTACCTCTTATGAAAGACCAGGCCAGTCCAACTGAGGATGAATTTATGAATACTCATTCAATTATCCAGGTCCTATTTGAAGGAAGACAGTATATACCTTACTGTGTTATGTGCAGAGGAGACTATTCCAGAGATGATGGAGATGATGGGTAACTGCTCTGTTTATGCACCTTATTTCACTGATCTGCTAAAGTAGGTTTAGATCTCTTGTTTTTTTATGTTTGCAGGACTGTTTAATCTGTGAAGGTGCAAGACACAGCAGACTACTGGGTCAATGACTGCTTAGAATGAAAGGCAGAGGTCTCCTCTGAGGAGCCTATAAGACACAGAAAAGAAAGACATTGCTTCTAGTCTATTCTGATAGCTTAGGGATTTTAAGACAGCAATAATCCCATTTGTTAGTTACCAATAGGTTTATTATGACTGTTTAGTATGTCTAGTGAGGTACATTAAAAAAGAGGGTATAGTATTCTAAAATCGGTCTGTTCAGTGACAAATACAAGGGGACAATAAGCTTCTTAGATCTGAGTGATATTCCATTGGTGATCAGCTGCACAAAGTAGATGGGTTTCCTCACAACTGTTGCTACATGGGGCTCAAAGGAGAGGGAATTATCAACCCAGACTGAAGTAGAACGTTTTCATTATTATTGCTGGAGGTGTCTGCCAAATTCAGCAATAATGCAAAGCATAATTTAACTAAAAAAAAAAAACAGAAATAAAGTCCTCGACTCTGGATGAAGTGACCAGCGATAATAAAGAAGAAGCAATAAGTAAAATAAAACTCGCTGGATACACAAGGCGCGTAACTCTTTATTTAGAAAAAATGTGAGCGCTTTTGCAGAGTCCTCTCTGATTCATCAGACAAATTATAGTAGTTAAAACTTCATTTAAATAGTGATGAATCATGGTGTGAACCAGTCAATTCCATGTTAAAATCAGTACACCAAATAATAATACTTAAGGTATAAAAATATACATATATATATATATATATATATATATATATATATATATATATATATATATATATATATATATAAAATATATATATATATATATAAAATATATATATATATATATATATAAAATATATATATATATAATATATATATATATATATATATATATATAAAAACACACATATAAAAAACACATAAAGGCTGTATAGAATGTGTGGTACATTTCTAAAATTTTCTAGTTACAATATTGCTAATGCATTGCTTTCTTCTCCTTTAAAAATAATAAGCCCCTTAAAAGACAATTATGCTACAAAAAAATAAATGAGCCAAATTATGTCAAGTCTGATAGGATGGGCACGTTTGCCTGCTGGAGATGCACAGCATGCCCATTCATTTTTCATGGGGGACAGTATAAACACCCTATCAGAGGTTTCTCCATTGATACACACTTCTATGCTGATTGTCACACTGCAAATATAGTATACTTTAGCTTCTGCACGAAGTGTCCTGCCTATTATATAGGTAAAACAAATCGATTATTGAAGGACATAATTTTAGAACATATGAGAGTTATCAGAAACCAAAAAGAAAGCAATACATTAGCAATGCATGTGATGCAAGAAGGGAACACACACACTTTTAAGTTCCTGGTTTTCCATATTGTCCATAGAAATAAAAGAGGTGGACATATTATTAACAATACTGAAGCTTTGGAACAAGAATGGATTATTAAGTTCCAAGCAGACAGACCACCTGGCCTAAACTCCAAGGTTTCTTTAAAACTATGTCTTAGAAACAGGGCCTTGAAGCACTGATGCTCTAGTTATTTAGTATTTTTTATGCTTTTTATATAGCTTTTAATATTGTAACTAGAACATTTTAGAAATGTACCCCACATTCTATACAGCCTCTATGCGTTTTTTTTTACATGGAATTGATTGGTTGACACCATGATGCATCACTATTTAAATGAAGTGTTAACTGCTATAATTTGTCTGATGAAGCAGAGAGGACTGTGAAAGCACTCACATTTTTTTCTAAATAAAGAGTTACGCGCCGTGGGTATCCAGCGAGTTTTATTTTACATAATTTAACTAAACTGTTTTATTTCTACACACACTTACAAACACTAAATTTCAAGGACAGGCTAGTAATACTCTTCAGTGATTTAAGGTAATATTACCACCAGCTAGAACACGTCTGGCAATCTCCAGTTACCTGTTATTTTTCCACTCTTAAAAATATGCCAGCAGAAATATAAAACTAATGAGAGTTTATAACTGAGCAGCATACCACAGTTCAGAGGCAGATACCACAGCTAACCAACAGCATTCAGTATTTACCTTTATTACCAACTAATATATAAATACCCAGACACAAGCTTTACTAATTATTCTTTATTGCAAAACAGATAACCCAAACTTTAGAAATATAATGCAGTGATATGGCGGTAGCATTGTTACCTCACAGCAAGAGGTTCTCCCGTTCGATACTTGGCGTGGCTTGGGAGTGCCTTCTGTGTGGAGTCTGCATGTCTTCCCCGTGGTTGGGTAGCATTCGAAAGACATGCGTGCATAAATGGGCGTGCCTTCGTTGAAGGTTGGGCGTCGAGCTGGCACCTCAGCATTTCGTAAAAATCTACTGCCAATCATTAGCAGACCGGAGTTCCACTGTGGCGACCCCTTACCGGGAAAAAGCCAAAAGACAAACAACATTTACTAAGAAAAATGGAATAAAACAGTTTGAGAACTTAAATATACAGACAAGAGTACAGTACTGCACAATGGGATGTAAAAAAAATGTCCTTAATAAAATAATAGCTAAATGTGTTTTCATGTAGTATGTACTGAGAGTAGGGACCAGGTTGAGGAGACCCTGGAGAGGTGGAGATATGCTTTAGAGAGGAGAGGAATGAAGGTTAGCAGGGCTAAAACAGAATATATGTGTGTAAATGTGAGGGAGGGTAGAGGAATGGTCAGGATGCAGGGAGCAGAGTTGGTAAAGGTGGATGAGTTTAAGTACTTGGGATCAACAGTTCAGAGTAATGGTGAGTGTTCCAACAAATTACTGGAGCCACCACGATGATAAAAAGACTTTTTATTTTAAGTAAAACGAGCGCTTTCACGCACTAACAAGTGCGCTTCATCAGGTTATAATGATTATAAAAATACACAAGTATATATACACAAACACACCCTACTTAATGAGCCATATTGGCGGGTAAAAGCCCAATTAATTAGGCAAATTAGAAATAGTAAGAACTCATTCCTAAAAACAGCTAATACTGGCTTTACATCAGACTCAATGTGGCATATAACATTATCATACCATACAAAAATATGTAGTGTTAACTAACTTAAAACCTATAAAAACGAAAGTCTAATTTAATTAAAGACTACCAAACTATTTAAATAAGAAAAATTATAAACCTAAATATTTGGTTAATACATATAACATTACCAAAAATAATGAGAGTCAACAACATCACATACCACAATCTACTAAAAATGCTGACTAAAAAAATGGAAAAAAGAAGAGGAAAATATTTAGAGTGAGTAGTAAGAAAAAAAGGAAAGAGAAAAAACAAGGGGGGGGGGATGGAACAAGACAGGAAGTAAAAATAAAATGGAAAAATGGACAAAAAGACAAATAGGAGCAACATTAAAGGTCATATAATGCAGGTTAATACACCATTTCTAACAAAATTGTAATAGGAGATGAGTATAACTATAAAGCAGTAACTAAACCAAAATAAAAACATATGAAAACTGGAAAATAACAATAAAAAGTAATCATAATAGGAGATGTGCAAGTTAGAGGTCACATCGTTCCAGCAGGACAAAAACATATTGATTACTCTAAAATCAACTCATTTACATGCAATAAATCATCATAAATAAATCATGCAGTGTAGAGCATAAAAATAACTAATATATATCTCAGCTCTAACTAACAAAGTGACACAAATTCATAGTAGGGCTGGTCTTATACTAACTGATGTATTAAGACCAGGTTCTAAATGTGCCCTAAGCATCAAAATCCATCTTAATTCATATAGTTCAAGGGTTCCTAATGTGTCACCTTCACGTTTGTTAGGATACAAAATCTGAAGCACCCTAAAACTAAAGCCATGAGTCACAAACTCCTGACAGTGTCGGGCCAATACGTTATTATCATTCTTCTTCCGTATATCATATATGTGGTTATACACACGATCTTTAAATCTACGTGTTGTAAGACCCACATAAAATGCATCGCAACTGTCACATGTGGCTAAATAAATTACACTAGTGGTGTCACAGTTTGCATAAAAATTGGGGGTAAAACTCACACCCAGTTCCCTATCCACATATCGCTGTTCTTTAGTAATATATTTGCATATGCAACATTTTTTGCAGGGGAATGTTCCTAATCTATAATTAGCTCTAATATCTATGGGTATATATGAAACTTTTTCCTTGCACAACATCCTTTTTAAGTTAAAGCAATCATTATACCTAAATGTGGGATATTTACCTACTATGTTCATTAATTCCTTGTTCATACTTAATAATTACCAGTTCCTGACCAAAATTTCTTTAATATACTTGACATCATTAGTATATTTGATGTCATATTGGACCATGCCCTTCTGTGATCTAACGTGATATCCATATTTATATCTCTTCACAAAGTTAGTTTCGGGAACATTTACATGACTGTCTCCATGGTTCATAACCAAATGAGTGGGATAGCCTCTAAATGTGAGGGAGGGTAGAGGAATGGTCAGGATGCAGGGAGCAGAGTTGGTAAAGGTGGATGAGTTTAAGTACTTGGGATCAACAGTTCAGAGTAATGGTGAGTGTGGAAGAGAGGTGAAGAAGAGAGTACAGGCAGAGTGGAATGGGTGGGGAAGAGTGTCAGGAGTGATTTGTGACAGATGGGTACCAGTAAGAGTGAAAGGAAGGTCTACAAGAGGGTAGTGAGACCAGCTATGTTATATGGGTTGGAGACGGTGGCATTGACGAAAAGGCAGGAGTCAGAGCTGGATATGGCAGAGGTAAAGATGTTAAGATTTGCACTGGGTGTGACTAGGATGGACAGGATTAGGAATCAATATATTAGAGGGTCAGCTCAGGTTGGACAGTTTTGAGAGAAAGCAAGAGAGGCGAGATTGCATTGGTTTGGACATGTGCTGAGGAGGGATGCTGGTTATATTGGGAAAAGGATGCTAAGGATGGAGCTGCCAGGTAAGAGGAAAAGAGGAAGGCCTAAGATAAGGTTTATGGATGTGGTGAGAGAGGACATGCAGGTGGTTGGTGTGAAGGAGCATGATGCAGAGGACAGGAAGAAATGGAAACAGAAGATCCGCTGTGGCGACCCCTAACGGGAACAGCCGAAAGAAGATGATGATGATGATGTGTTTTCATGTAGTACTCAGCCAGGAAATGGGGGCAGGTGGCATGCAAAATCCCTCTTTGACACTTTCCTGACTTGTCATTCAAAATTTATAATGCAGACAACATAGCACAGCAGAGTGATCAAATGCCTTAACTAACAGGAGAGAAGAGAACTAGTTTATGTACACAACTCCGCCCCTTTGCAAATAATTCAGCTTTGATAATTTGAGAGGGTATGTGTTTTGTCTAGGCATCCTGCTTCCACAGGAAAAAAATGTTACATTTTATACTTTATGTATTTAACTTTGTTAAATGGATAAGTGAACTGCTCCAAAGACCATTTTCAGAGATGAAATGGGACAAGAGGAAGTAGCAACATTTTAGAATAATATTTACAAATAAATTACAGTCAGATTTCAAACTAACATTTACATTAAGGATACAATGAAGCCAATGTTTACAGTTCAGAACTGCTGCAGTTGAGCTTTTTACACGAAAGATATTTGAAAAAAAACTGTATTTTATACAAGGATACAAACACTGACTACAGTTAAATAACTACTAAGGTTATGAATTTACATGGATGTTATTTACACAAATTAATGTATTATATATAAGCATACTAGCACTATTTATTTGCATATTTACACTGGTTGCATAGCTGACTCTGTGTATCAATATAGCTGGGCATTACTGCAAATAATGTATGTTTTAGTAGGATAGCTAAAGTACCAATTTCCTTGATATAAACTTTTAGTTTATCTTTTAGCTGCAGTTTCAAAATAAACAACATATCCTTCAGTTTTAGTTTCATATTTTCTACTACATTTTATGTTTTACTTATCTGCTGTATCTCTAAAGACACAACTAATTGTAATATTTATATAATTAGTATAAATTTCCCAGTTTTCATTGCATTTTTAATAACAAAGTAGCTCCAGGATTTTATAAAGTCCATACATTCACAATTCTGAAAAAGGATACTTTAACATAATCAAAATGTTGTTTACAACTGAAAACATGACCGGTATTTCTAAATGCTTAAGTCTTTCTTGTTCATCCACTTTGTTTTTTTCTTGAAGGTCTTAGAAAGCATCAATAAGTGCTTTGCTGACATTGGAATCTTTGCATCAGTCATTAACATTGGAAATTCAGTCATCCTTTTTGTATCTTACAATCATATTCATATGACTCTCATGTCTACCTGTACAGGATGATTACAGAGAACATTAGACCTTGCTTAACTGCGAGTCCAGTGATGATGTTAAATGAGGGCTAACATTTTCTGTAATCACTGATTCCTTGCTGGACATCAGCTACACTGAGTCCTGACTATGAAGAAAAAGTGTTTAATACAGCATACACGTATATAACATTTTGTCATAAAATTATATAAATCAAGCTAAAAAGATGTACTAAAGCTGCTCAATCTTCACGTCAACAAAAAAAGAAAACTAATAAATGATATATTTTTTTTGGGGGGGTCCTTGCATCTCCTGCTAACTATGTACACCATCTCTGAGTTTGCACTGCACTAGGGAAATGACAAATTCACACTCCCCACTGTACCATGATATCCCAAGGAAAAACTGTGTGATCAGCTGATTTTTGATAAGCTATAACAGATTTTTTCTTTTTTCCTTACGATGAATTTCCTCCTCAATCACTTCAATGGCCCCCAGATGTATAGAGTGCATACACACATACACACACACATACATATATATATATATATATATATATATATATATATATGTGTGTGTGTGTACTTCATATGATCGACAGCACATATGATCAACACTCATGTCACCGACACCAAAACATCTAAAGCTCAAAACACCGAAAACTCATTTGATCGGAACTCATAACATCGACACATGAAATTTAAACTATTATGCCTTTTCCCCAATGTAGCGTGACTCTGGAGTTAGAAGAAATAGTTAGGGGAGGTGCGGGGGGCACAGCCCCCCACATTATTAAGATAAATATTGTAATTTCTGTTATCCATGTGTATGTTTAAAATGTATGACGTATGTGGGGGGCTTCACCCCATACCCCCCCATCTATTTATTTTAATTCCAGGGTCGCGCAACAGTGGGGAAAGGGCATAATGCTTTGAATTTCATGTGTTGATGTTATGAGTTTCGATCAAATGAGTTTTCGCTGTTTTGAGATTTAGGTGTTTTGGTCTCTGAAAAGTTTGTTGATCATATGAGCTGTCGATCATATGAAGTGGATCCATAGATATATATATATATATATATATATATATATATATATATATATATATATATATATATATATATATATATATATATAGATATAAATACACACACACACATACATACACACACACAGACACACACAAATATTTATGGATGCCATATGGTCAAGCAATGATCTGCTGACAGAAGTGATTACATCATCATTTGATTTCTTGTGGCAGAATTTCGTTGTTGGACATCACAAAACAATGGGGAGTAGGAATTACCATTTCCCCCACTAATGTGCAGTCTCAGTGTTGGTGTATGTAATTAGCAGCGGTGTTGGAGGTGCATGGAAACGAACTGAAATTAAGCAAAAGTAAGCACACCAAAGTGGTGGGCTGTACCCCCACTCCCCCTTTACTTAATATACCAACTTCATCACACTAAACAGAAGAGAGGGCACAGTTCACCATGGTGGTAAAGTGGTTCCTTTCATGGGGAAAGGAATTTGGCAGTCCATGTATTCATTCTAATGTCATTTGGTGGAATCAGCTCGGGTAAGTAAGATTCATTTAAACCTACTTTCATCTAAATGAAGTAGACACACACATATATATATATATATATATATATATATATATATATATATATATATATGGTTCTACCTCACTTCAACAACACGCCGGAACATTGACAGGGAAATCGCGAGCCCCAGAACATCGACAGCGCAGAAGACAGACGCGACGGGACCTAGAAGATCGACAAGCAGAAGACCGACCTGACGGATGAAAGCACCGACGCCGAGGATGCCGACATAGGAAAAGGCTGTGTAAGTATGCGGTAGTGACGGACGTTAGGGTGTGAGTAAGGTAAATGTGGATAGGGGTGGGTTAAGTGAGTTAGGGTTAGGGAGCGGGTCAGGTAAGTGTGCGGTAGTGATTGTGTTTGGGTTAGGGGCGGATAAGTGAGTTAGGGTTAGGAGCGGGTCAGGTAAGTGTGCGGTAGTGATTGTGTTTGGGTTAGGGCGGATAAGTGAGTTAGGGTTAGGGAGCGGGTCAGGTAAGTGTGCGGTAGTGATTGTGTTTGGGTTAGGGGATAAGTGAGTTAGGGTTAGGGAGCGGTCAGGTAAGTGTGCGGTAGTGACGGACCTTAGGGTTAGGGTTTGGTTTAGGGTTGTAGGTAGTTGTGTATGTGAGGTTTAGTGTGAGTTTGTATGGATTTTGGTGTGCTTGTGTTGTGTATGTGGTTTTGGATGGGGAATGTGTTTTGGTTGTTGATTGTGGTGTGTGAAGTGTATGAGGTTTCGTGTTTGTGTACCGTCGGTTATTTCGTTGTCGGGCATGTGGGATTTCGTGTTTTTGTACTGTCGGTTATGTGGTTTCGGTGATTGCGTTGTCGGTGTTGTGGTGTTTCGTTTATGTGAGGTAGAACCATATATATATATATATATATATATATATATATCTACTTTTGTTTGTCGAAATTGCATTATTTCTAAAAAGAAAAGTAGAGGACCACTTAGGCAAAAGTGAACTTAAACAAAAGTGCACTTTTGCGAATATTGGTTCAATGAACCGATAAAAAACACAGAAAGGAAACACAAAAACAGTGTTTTGCAGGGGGGTAAGCTCTCCTGCAACTCCACACTTCTGCTACTTAAATATACTAACTCCGAGATCACACTACATTGGGGAAACAGGTAAATTCCTTTTTCCCAACTGTAGTGTGTTTCGGCGCTACAGTGTTTCCTGTTTTTTTTCTCATCGGTTCATTGAACCGTTATTCGCAAAACTGCACTTTCGTTTAAGTGCACTGTCGCATAAGTGGTCCTCTACTTTTCTTTTTCAAAATAATGCAAGTTTGACAAAGAAAAGTAGACCCTATATATATATATATATAATATATATATATATATATATATATATATATATATATATATATATATATATATATATATATATATATATATATATATATATATATATACATATATATATATATATATATATATATATATATATATATAGGATCTGTACTGTCTGCCAAACAACTGTTTCACCAAAATTGAAATGGCCGAGCATGCTTTCACGAAAGTGCTTTTCAGTGAAAAAGTACTTTTGTGACAGTGTGCTAAAAAAAGAGAAAAACGTGGGGAAATGGATGTTGGTGTGATTATAACACAGTGGGGATAAGGGTATATTCCCTTTATCCCACTGTAGTGTGATCTTGTAGTGAGAATATAAAAGTAGAGGGCATGTGGGGTGCAGGGGGGCTTTCCCCCTGCGTAAACGTGAGTTATTTTTTTTTTATTTTTTATCAGTTTTGTTATTTATAATTTTTTTGCACACTTTAGCAAAGGTGCTTTTTTGGTGAAAAGCACTTTCGCTAAAGTATGTTTGGTCGTTTTAGTTTCGGTTAAAAGCGCTTTCGTTCAAGAGTCCTATATATATATATATAGGTGTGTATGCACATATTTATGGATATACACACACAGACACATATATATATATATATATATATATATATATATATATATATATATATATATATATATATATATATATATAGATATATATACATAGGAGGCAGTTAAAATCTTGAGTGTGTATGTAATATTGACCATTGCCTAGGCAACTGCATATGTTTAAACCAAAAAGGAAGACGACTGGTAACGACCTGGTATCTGGAACTACAAGCTTGCACCAACCACAAAAATGCGACAACAATTTACCTAGGTTTCGTCTTTAATGAACAGACTTCTTCAGAACAAACAATCATGAACACACCTATAACATATATACTCTCACACTAATTACATTCAATTAATTAACATACCCATCATTCAATAATACTTAATTGATTAATAAACTTGACTTCAATATCAAAGACAGTAATAAAATACTTGCAATGTACACATGCTAATACAAATAGAAATAACTATAAAAATATTGTGTAAACAGATTAAATCTATTATCCTAATAAATACATAAACATTTAATTTTTTTTATGCAAATCTAAAAAAATGGTAAAATAAAATAATAACCCTATTACATTTATGACATAATGTGCCCATACACAATATAAATTAACAAAACTTTAATAAATTATGCAATAAACCAAATGCGTTCTGTCAATTAATCATCCCATAATGTGTTTCAATTTTAAAATGGGAAGCAAACTAATGTTATCATTGATACCTGGGAACACTGTAGCATCCAGTCTCAACTGCCACTTCATTTCACATATGTCCAGGTGCACATCCCAAACAGCACCTTGACTATTCTTTTTAATGTGTTGTATTATACAAAATTTGAATCTATGTCCAGAATGCTGCTCTATATGCCTAACTAAAGCATTAGTATTTTTCATATGCTTTATATCCAAAATGTGCTCACTAATTCTCTCTTTAAATGTTCTGCAAGTTTTTCCTACATAAAAGGCTGAACAATGAACACATTTAGCTAAATAAACAACATTTTTGGTAAAACAATCAAAATGCCCATGTATAACAATTTTCCGCTACAACAATTTTTGGACCAGTAACCAAAATGTGCTTACATACATTACATCTACCACACTTGAAATTGCCCTTGACTCTATTGGTATTACCAGTCTCAACAGAGCAACAACCATCCATTTCTAACAATTGTTTGAATGACCTTCCTTTCCTAAACACATTTTTTGGAGCCTTATTTAACTTGCCCTATACGTTGTTATCCAATTTTAACAGCCTCCAATTATTTTGTATAATGTTAACTATATGGTTGGCATCATAGGTATACGTAGTTGTAAAAAATAATTCTGTTTCACCCATTTCATTAACACTATTGATCATACCATTTCCCAATTCCATTGTGGAATTTTTATTCATTAGAAAACTCCCATTATTGTTCATTGCCAATAACGCCATATATATTCCTTTGTTTCTTTTACGTATTACCTCATCCCCAATGGAATCACAAAGATCAATGGGATAACCACGTTTAACAAACATACTCTTTATGAACTCCACCTCACTAAGAAAATCATGGTTATTACTTACCATTCTGGCTGTCCTAACCATCTGACCTTTTATTATGGCCTTTTTCTGATGGCTAGGGTGCCAGCTATGATAGTTTAAGTGTTTTGCTTGTAGTAATGCCCTTCAAAAAATATATAATTGTTCTCCAACACTACTTCCATTAAAGTGACAAATAAATTAAAACAATCCTGATCATACACCCCAGTTTTTACCAACTGACTTTCAAGCCATTGTAATCCAATGTCATTTGGGATGACTGAACACAGATTGCAAACATCAAAACACTGGGGTGGCAATGGGGGCTGCTTGTGCCCCCATATATGCCAATTATATAATGTCCTTCTGGGAACAGGAGTATGTTTTTGTTAGTGAATACATGCAATATATTCAGCATTACACCTGTTTTTTGGATGATATATTTGTGGTTTGGGATGGCTGTGTTGAAACTATGAAAACATTTATAGATTATATAAACAATGCAGTGCAATTTCTAAAGTTTACCTTTGAGTTTAGTAAAAATGAGTTGTCATACTTGGATGTTAAATTGAAAGTGGATAAGGTTAGGAAATGTTTGACCTCTGAAATTTATAGAAAACCCACCTTTTCAAATTCATACTTAAACTATCATAGCTGGCACCCTAGCCATCAGAAAAAGGCCATAATAAAAGTGGAATAAAAGTGCACTTTTGTTTAGCATGTTTCAGGAAGTATTTTTTCTACTCCAATTTTAAAGTTTTTCACTGGACTGAAATAAGCTTTGCTGTGTACCGAAGAGATGTTGGAGCTCAGGCAAGCTGAATTGCAGTCTCTACAATCGCAGTCCTTAAGGCAAAATAACAGACCCAACACACTAGTAATAGGTGACTCTATAGTCAGGCACACTGACGTCCCACTCACTAGACTGAATAAGGAGAAGGTTACTGTTTGCTGCCTGTCGGGTGCCAGGATCCGCCACATAACACAAGCACTCAGGTCACTCCAGAACAAGTACGAATATGATTCTGTCATTGTCCATGTTGGTATGAATCACCTGAGATGTACCTCCCTGGACTACATGAAAAGAGACATGGAAGAGCTCTCTGATCACGTAGCCCAGGCCGGTATGACCCTGACACTGAGTAGCATCCTGCCCTCACCAAGAATTATACCACGGTATAGAGAAAAAATTATCAATTTCATCAATTGGCTAAGCTTCTGGTGTCATTCAAAGGGGATCCAGTGTCTGTCAGCCTGGGATGACATGCTCGACAAGCCACGCTGCTTCTCTAGAGTTAGCTTGCACCTGTCACCCTTAAGCTTTCGAATATTGGCCAAGGCTCTTGCCATCCCCATAGTGCCTTTTTTAGGCAAGGCTGAAAAGACAAACCCACCACCATAAATAGCACAAGTAACAAAAAACTGAGGGTAATGCTACTCGATGCCAGAAGTCTAAACCTCAAAGTGTATGCACTTGAGGCACTCCTCAGTATGGAGAAAATCGATATATGTGCAGTAACAGAAACCTGGTTTAAGGCTCCAGAGAGCACCCCAGCACTACCAGGCTAAAACTCATACCATACATTTTGGCCACAAAACCCAGACCGAAATACAAAAGGCGGGGGAGTATCCATATTCATCAAGGATACCCACACCTCCAGGTTAGTGGCACAGCACGATGCTTCAGAGATCATCCACGTGCAACTAACAATGGGCAAAACTGCTATTCAAATTATAGCTTGCTACAGATCACCCACCATGTCCCAGGACCCCCACTCCACATTCCTGGAAACAGTGGGAAACATAAAGGCCCTACCAAACACCCTGATATTGGGTGATTTCAATTACCCGAACATTAACTGGGAGAACTACTCAAGTACAAACTTCCTTGCCCAACATTTCCTAGAATTTATAAACTCAAATGCACTGGATCAACTAGTCAACACCTGCACCAGAGGTGACAACATATTGGACCTGGTCATCACCAACATGGGCGACTGGTGTTCCACACTGGAGAGCAACCCCTTGCTTGTTAGATCTGACCATAAGCTAATCACTCTGGATATCCACATTCCGCCACCACCCCCAGTCAAATAAACCACCGTGAAAGACTTTTCAAAAGCAAACTTCACATTACTTAAGACCGAGATGGGAAGTTTCAAAGCCCCCATGCTAAACGATAATGCTGTCCAAGCTGCAAATTCCTTTACTAATGCACTCTATGGGCACCTACAAGAATACATGGATCATGCTATCCCAAACAAAACCAAGACTCACTCCTCCAAGAAAAGGAAACCAGTCTGGTGGACCCCTGCCATAAACAAGCTATACAATAGAAGGAGGAAACTGGTACAAAAAAGAGTAAAATCCCAAGAAGGGAAGACATCCCTCATCAGTATCAGCAAGAGACTATGTTCCCTCATAAAATCATCCAAGGCTTGCTTTAAAAGAAAAATTGCCAAGGACTCCAAAGATAACTACAAGCCATTCTTTAGCTATGTCAAGAATCTAAGTGGAAATGCTCAGATCTGCTCAGAGTTAGTGCAGAATGGCACAAAAATACACTGAACTGACTAATATTGCCAACATCCTGGCAGACAGGTCCAGTGCAAACTTCACCCCCTTCTCACCCCCAAAAGGGCCCATAACCATACCAGAAGAATGTAGAGCCCCTAAAATCACAGACACTCAGGTTAAAACAGCCCTCTCTAAAGCCAAAAACACAGCATCAATGAGACTGGATGGTGTCCCAGGCTGTGTCCAACATGAGCTCAAAGATGAACTAACCCCTCACCTAAACACACTGTTTAAACTCAGACTCTCAACAGGCTACGTGCCCACAGTGTGGCGCACAGCAATGGTTATTCCACTCCACAAAAGTGGAGCCACAATGGACCCCAGCAACTATCACCCTATAAGCCTGACTAGCTTGGTCTGCAAAGCTATGGAGCACATCGTCATGGATCTCATTAACAGAGACATTGGAAACCTCCAAAAACTGGACCCTACCCAGTTCGACTTTGTTAAGGGCAGATCATGCCTCCTAAACCAGGTCGACTTTTTTGAGACAGTTACCAAGGCTATAGATGAGGGAAACATGGTCCACACAGCCTACCTTGACCTTGCAAAGGCTTTCAACACCATTCCCCACTCAGGTATTATAGCAAGCTCACCAGCCTGAACATAAACCCCTATGTCACGAGATGGGTTGCCAACTGGCGCATGGACAGAACCCACATGGTAAGAGTTGTGGGATCTAGGTCTGACTCGAAACCGGTTACAAGTGACGTTCCCCAGGGCTCAGTCCTAAGACCCCTCCTGTTTGGTATATACTTCTCAGAGGTACAGGCAAGCACAGGAGGACTATGGCTAACCAAGTTCGAAGATGACTGCAAACTAGGGGCTATAATTGACTCTCCAGTTGATACAGACATCCTCCAAAAGGGTCTCACTGAGACAGATACCTGGTGTCAAAACCATGGCCTCAAGCTAGATGCCAAAAAGTGCATAGTCATCCCCTTTGGAAAAAACAAAGTACCCACAAACTACCACATAGGTGGTAGCCCCCTAAATACAAAAGACGTAATAAGGGATCTGGGGACCCAAGTAGATAGCAAATTCTCCTTTAATAATTACATTGCCAAAGTCATTAGAAAATCCTTCTATGTGGCCCGCCTAATCACAAAAGGGTTTGCATCCAGATCAAAAGAGGTCATTGGGCCCCTCTATGCATCATCATCACTCATCAGACCCATCATAGAGTACAATGCCCCATTTGGGATGTACCTTACAAGACACCTGCAACAACTGGAAAGACCACAGAAGTACCTCACCAAGAGGATCACTGGCCTCAAGCAGATGCCCTATGCAGCCCGACTGAAGAAACTCCACCTGTATTCGGTTGCATACCGCCTACTCAGAGGTGATATCTGCCTGACATACAAGGCCATGTCCAACCCAGAATTGATGGACATGCTCCACCTAAAGAAAAACATATCCCCTTGAGCCACACGCTCCAGGGATCTAAACCTCACCATAACAATAAATAGGACATGCTGGAGGGATAGAATCCTGTCCCAGAGACTTCCCATGCTCTGGAACAGGATTCCAATCTACATTAGGCAGAGATCCTCGCTAACCCTCTTCAAGAGAAACCTTGACGAGTGGATGGGAAACAGAAAGTTTACCCCAGGGATCACTTCAATGGATCTGCTGGACAGAGGTACAGGGAACTAATCTAAGGGGGCATCGAAAGCCAACACATTCCGGCTAGGCTTATAAATGCCTTTGGGCAGATAGCCTAGTACCTACCTATGAACCTATGAACCTACATACAGTCACAATTAGGTTTCTGGGACTACTAAAATAAATCTACAAGACTTTAAGTGATTCTTCTGGAACATCTACACCTTCTTCTGGTCAAGGTTCATCAGGAGTCTTCATTCTCAGCCTCAAGATCCCTGTCCATGAGAAACAAATGTCTCTGACCAATGTAAGCACAAGTTGTAGCTTTAACAACACCTTAATGTGGTTATTGACATCTGACTGAGCTATCACAAGGCTTCACAATGATGACACACAGACTTCACATGCTGCCATTAAGTTCTTACAATGATACACAGTGTATATACAAGATTTATACATGTGAAACAGCCTTTATGTCACAATGAACCCCATTCACAGAAAACAAATTATGATTCTATTCTGAATGAGTAGGTTACAGGACTGGGATAAACCTACCGCATTCTTGTAGCTATTGCCAGGCCTATGCCTAATGCTAAAGAGAAAAGGTTACACATAACCTAACTATCTGCTTTCTGTATTACCAAGCTTATTTTTGATAGCATTAAGTGTAAGCTCTGTCTGCTTTAAAGATGTCAGCGCAGCTTGTATTGTGGCATAACACAACTTCCAGTCTTCTGAATAAATTACTACATCAACAAGTTACACTGTTGTCTACTTGGTGTGGGGTTTCAGGACTTCACCCATGAACCTATGAAAAGAGGCAAGGGCTCAGTGAAGTCTAAAGGTTAGGCAGTATAGTGAAAGATTCCTGCAGTGGGTACAGAAAGCTGTTACCTCTTTAGCTTCAGGGATGAAGGACATTTGCCAGAACACCTTGGTTAACTCCGGTACCTTGAAAAGCTTGCTTTGCCTAGCTTCTCTATGAGTTCACTTAGTTTTTGGAAATAATAAAATCGTATTGAGCCATCTAGCTAAGGTACCAGCACAATCAGACTGATCAATTCACTTAGACAATCCTCAGTAATGCGGAAATACATTTTTTATTTCACTTTTGCACTAATCTGTTTTTATTTTCTTTCAAATTTTGCAATCCTACACAGGTTTAAGTTTACCTTCTCCTCTGACAACGATGTCCTACTAACATATCCCAGAAATAAGTTTCTGTTTATTTCCCACTAAAAACTCTGTTACTTCCTGCTTCTGGGCATGTTTCATCTATTGAAATAGTAGTGACACATTTCCTCGATATCATGCTATTGGTGCCTTTGTTAGCCCCCAGTATGTTTAAAGTAGCTTTAGTTTATAGATTTTTTTGTTGCATCTGTTGTTCTCTCTGCATATGATCCTTAACTATTGTCATAACAATATTTAACCTAACTTGTAAGCTTATAACAAATACTGCCATGCCTTTTTTCTCCTCTCAAGCTTCTTAAGCTACGTTTGAGAAAGTCTTGAGGAAGTCTACCATACCGCAACTTAAATGGGGTAAAACCTTTTGAGAACTGGGGCACTTTTCTTACAAAAAAGTTACTACATTTACTGGACATAAATGGGGCTCTCTGGTCTGTAAGTATTTATTTGGGGATTCCCGCAGTAGAAAAATGCTACTTGTTTGATTATTGACTAAACATTCATTTTTTACAGATGTTCGGTTTTAGGAAACTGTGACACAGAAAATAATTTCTAGAACATATCTGTAGCCATTGCTATATTTTATCAATGAATCTGCAAGATCCCTGGCTGTCTAACTGAATGGGAATACAATAACAACCATAAGTAACATCAGACTGCTGACCCCATGATGTGCTGCCATGATGTGGCATTTTGAGCAAGCTTCAAAAGAGTTCTCAATGTCTTTCATTAAATAAAGTCAATACAATTTTGCTAAAATTCTACCGTAGGTTTTGCCCTTCCCAACATATCAGCCCAAAATATGGGTTTGCGCCTGTTCCATTATAAGTGCTCTAGAGAATTATCTGAATCCTTTTTGTCAGGCTGAATGTAAATAGTGTAAATAGTTATTGAATGTATTACATTATTGTGTTATTTCATCAAAATAAAAATCATTTGAGCAAAAAAAAAATAAGTGCTCTAGAAAGTTTTGGAACTATCATTTGTTGCATGATTTCTCCTTTGTCTGTTTACGGCTTACAGCTTATTTATCTGAAAATGAGGGTACAGGAGTAGGACAATATGCTCATGTGTTTCTCCTAGTCTGTCTAAATTTTCTCTGACTTGATTTAACATACCACCCTCCCCTTATGCTTTCTTAAAAATATCATTATTTGTTTGCAAATCCAGCATGTTAGCAACAGCTTCATCAGTCCTCTGATTCGAAGTAGAGAGGATTTCCTCTTTACCTTCATCTGGTTTCTCCTCCTTTTCCTCTATAAAAAAAATCTGATTGACTTTCTACTGCTATTATTTTTTACATTTATTTTACTGATACCTCAGTTATTGCTGTTTCTTAAGAAAAAATTTATTTAGTTATTTGACAATTGTTTTCTGGGAAATTCAATACTGGACAATAACCACTTTTCACTGCAGAAGAGCTAAAGCAAAATCATACATACATAAGTAAACAATATACAAGGTATGTGCAGAAGGGCAGAGGTGACTGGTGACTTCAGAGCAAGGGGAGGGGGGGCTGCAGGCTTCAGAGCAAGGGGAGGAGGGCTGCAGGAAGCAGCTGAATGAGTGGGACTAAGCCAAACACAACATGGCTCTATTACACCAGATCATTGCATGTAATCAAATAACCAATGTGATCATTTACTTTCATTTACAGAAGGTCTCGCTGTATACCTACTCATTACCCCCACATCACTGATAATATGTACCTTAGATGTCTAAGCACAATCAATAAAGCAGGCCTTTGGTAAAGAGGAGCCTTAGACAAAGAACAACATGGATCCCCATGTTACTGACCTGTCAACCCTGCACTTTCTCAACAGCCCTCCCTAGATTTCCCCTCATCCTCATCCTAATCCCATACCATCCACAGAGATTACTTCTTTCTTACATTTTCATATTTATTGTACTTTTTAGCTCCCCCTTACTATCCAAGACTCTAGTGTAATTTAAGTCTGGAGGAAGCAACTCAAGTAAACCATGGTTCTGAGGACTGCCTCCAGAAGTCAGAGGTCTAGATGCTATGAAGTGCAAACTCAGGTTACAAAGTTTTGATTTAATGATCTTGGCCTGGACAAAATTCATGAGTAAGGAAATATATTCAGTCATATTTTTTATTTCAAGGAAAAATAAGTTGTGATGAAAGCTTGATATTCAAAGCTAAATAGTAGTTTCCAAATAAACTGAGAAGTTAAATACAAGGATACATAAATCCTATCTGGGGATAGTGCCTGTCTTTCTACCATTCCAAAAAGACATAGTTATCTTTTGTGTAGCACTCTGGTGTTAGACTGGGATGAAAAGTAAAAGAACAAATGGCCAGAATCATATGTTTTATAACTAAGGATTTTGGAAAAGAAAACAAAGCACATGGATAAAGTCTGCACAAAGATAAGAAATAAATGCAGAGTCTCCACAAAACGAATGAACAGCCAAAAACTTGACAGGAGAACCAAGTCCTGTCAGATGACAGTAGTACTTGATGCAAAACTCTGCCAGTGATCACACACATGCACATCGTGGCCAGACTGCCACTTATGGAGTGCAATGCTTATGTTCAACTGTGATAGAAAGTGAAAAAAAAATTATGTACACTATTTCTGCAAAGTCAGCATAACTGCTTATTTTGAACAAATGGTAAGTGTCAGTTACTATCATCCACAGACATCCCTTGTGTCCAGCAATTATAGCTAATTTTATTGACTGAATAAAACTTACTTATCAAATATAATAGAAGAGAATAAAAATAACAATAATTGGCAAGAGTAAGTTATTTTAACCCCCCCCCCCCCACACACACACACACACACACACACATGCATATACACACACGACCATCAATTACAGTCACTTGTATGACTGTGACTGTACATCTAATATGTTTGACTGGGATCAAATGAATGAATGAATGAATACATGCATAAATAACGTCCACAAAGGAATTTTTAATCTTCTCAGTTCACTGCTGTCAGAACACTGGGCAACACATCAACATCTTCCCTACTACATATCTCTCAACTTCTTATCATTCAGGAAAAAATTATAAAAATAATGGGGGACAAAGGACCAAAATATGCAACATCTATTGCCTTTACATACTTATAAACTTTTGAGAATAACAGGCTGTGTTTTCCGCATGCTTTTTGAATATTAAGTCTGAAACTCAGTGTCTATCATCATTATATAGTGCCTGCAATTCTTACTGACATTATGAGGAAGAGACAAAAATATGACACAAAAAATTAGAAACATTCTGCAAAAACAGGAACAGCTGACAGTGGTCATCAAATGAATAAGTCTCGGCAGCCCCACCACACACATGCACACATGCACACACACACACACACACACACACACACACACACACACACACACACACACACACACACACACACACACACCCACACACACACACACGGCCATGGATTAATGTCATTTGTATGATGTACTCCTCAAACATTTGATTTCTGTGAAATACCTGGATATATATATACATACATGCATAACTGCCATTCAGTACTCCTCAAATAAATCTGCAAGTTGTCTATTGTCCTACCTTCTTCTGGTCTGGATCTCCCAAGAATTTCTACTCTCATCCTTAAAATCTCTATGAATACATAAAAGGTGACCTATGTATATCTACAGTAATCATACTCATTAGTATTAGAATTGGTGAAGAGTATAAATCTGCAGTACTCATACTCATTAGTATTAGTATTGCTGGAGAGTATAAATCTGCAGTACTCATACTCATTAGTATTAGTATTGCTGGGGAGTATAAATCTGCAGTAATCATACTCATTAGTATTAGTATTGCTGGAGAGTATAAATCTGCAGTATTCATACTCATTAGTATTAGTATTGCTGGAGAGTATAAATCTGCAGTACTCATACTCATTAGTATTAGTATTGCTGGGGAGTATAAATCTGCAGTAATCATACTCATTAGTATTAGTATTGCTGGAGAGTATAAATCTGCAGTACTCATACTCATTAGTATTAGTATTGCTGGGGAGTATAAATCTGCAGTACTCATACTCATTAGTATTAGTATTGCTGGAGAGTATAAATCTGCAGTAATCATACTCATTAGTATTAGTATTGCTGGAGAGTATAAATCTGCAGCACTCATACTCATTAGTATTAGTATTGCTGGAGAGTATAAATCTGTAGTACTCATTAATTATTGTCCAATGCAATCTATCAAATACTGTAGCTGAACTGTCATTCATTTACATCACCTCCAATTAGAACATCATGATTTAGAGTATTCTAGACCAGTAAAATGAGTCGAACATCATGCGTCAGGGTATATCAATGAAACATGTTGCTCCATGGTTCACAGCACTTACTTTCAACAGTATTCATGCCACATAGGTCCATGTAGTTCCTGATAACAATGAAGATGGGGGGGTACATGAAACGTAATCCCTGTTTTGTTGACACCACTCGTCAAATAAACCATAAGTATCCCGTGGTTACTAAGGTGGGGGTGATAATGTTTTGATGTCATTCAATGTCTGCATCAGCCTTTGGGTGCTGCAGTTGTGATAGGGGATGTATTTGCTCCCACTCAGAAGCTTCTGCAACAGCTGGTCCCAGTTTTCCCAGCAGTGACTAATGCTCCTATGCCCCTCCCCACACAGGCAAGTTTGTATATGCCAACATTTTATAAAATGACATTTAAAGTGTGTCTATTTGTTTGCATAATTTGAATTATCAGCCTTTTCATATATGCACACCTGAGCTGTATCTGTGTCCATCTCATATGTTCCAGATGTGCTGTAACAACAGATGGGCATTTAGGCTGGACTGCATAGACCAAGGTTTTATATCCAACATCACAAAGAACAGATACCTACAAAAACATGGATGCCTACAAAAGGGACATCTGTTTGGAAATACCCATAAAGCTCATATTATACTCCTTCAGACTGTATCTAGGTACTCATAGGTATGATTAATATGACCAAAGGAGATGTGTCCAAATGTATCAAAATAAGCTAGGGGGTCATGATTTCAGCAGCTGAAGGCTTCATAAATTTTATGTAGGTTACAGATTATGCTTTTTGCTGATGTGATGGTTTCTAGGTTAGACGTGGTACACAGTAATTTCTCTGTACATTGCTGCACACAGTATGCATTCTATCATATGTAATACTTTGCTGCTTGTTGCTAGGTACTGCACCATTATGGTGTTTTTGCCAGTAGCATAAATCCTTATAACTGTGGCATGTGTTTCCTACTATCATTGTTTCTTTTTTTTTTTTTTTCTTTTTAAAGGCTTTTCCAGTTGATTCTATGTACATTCACATCTGGTGCAGTAAAACCATGATACATGGGGAAAAAGGACACATTATAATTAAGAAATAGTCAACTCATAACAATACAGCACTAATAAATATCTAGCAATAATGACAAACAGTTTAATCTTTGACCAGTGTGCATTTACCAAATTCAGAAAAGAATACTTCTCTGCCCATCTATTTCTACAGGGCATATCTGTCACTCCAGAGAGATCAATTGAACATTTTCTACCTCACTAACTCATCCATAAAGAATATAGTATTTCATTTCATAGCCTTCAAATAAGTCAGTGGAAAGAGTTTGAAAAGGTAGAAATATTATATACAAAATCATAGGATTACAGAGTTGGAAAACATGAACAATTCATAAATATTTCAGGATTTGTCATTATATTCTGTTTATTATAGCGAATAAAAAGAGGGCCCCACCTTCCTATCATGCAATCCACTTCTGTTTGAAGAGAGAGCTAACACTTTATTGAACTAAATACTAAAAAAACATCATCAATACATTATACAGTGCCTTCTAAAGCTACTTACAATTAGAAGAAAGCAATTAACTTCATTCAAAAAATGATGTTAGAAATCAGCAACATGGAGTTTTGGTAATCAGGCTTCTTAAACGCCAGTATGCCATAACTTAGATAATCAAAACTATGAACCAATGAACCTATGAATTTCACATTATTATTTCTATGTTATTTGGATCCCTTGACTGGAGTAAATATCTCATTTCTTGGTAACTAAATCTTTCAGAATTTACCTACATTTTCTATTCATGTTATGTTAATGAGACATAATCTGTTAAAAGTGTGCATTGCATGTGCGAGCTGGTTTGCAGGCCTAAAAGTAGTATTCAAAACAATAGGTCACTGTGTGTTCATGTATCAGTGTGCTAAAAATTATTTTTTAAGAAGAAATCTAGATATCTTGCAAGATGCCTTTATAATTAGAAATTTGCAAATGTGTTTCTAAACAAGGCTCGGTGAGGCAGAGTGCATTATAAGAGAATTGTGGAATGATTTCCTTGAAAGTATAAGGAATCCTGACCATTTACCTACATTCAAGAAAACGCTTAAGAGAATATCTGTTCAAACTGAACAAATGCGGATACTTCACCGATTTAGGTTAACTCTTTCTAGCTCTAAGCAGTGAAAATACATGCTAAGGTTTTTCTTACTTTGACAAAGGTTGCATTGCACTACTATATTTAGGTGTCTTGTTAGGCTAGCAGCCATGCTGATAGTACATCATATTAACTACTCGTCTCACTGTTGGACTACCAGCCATGGTGATAGTACAGCACATTGACTATTCATACCATTGTTGGGCTAGCAGCCATGCTGATAGTACAGCACATTGACTATTCATACCATTGTTGGGCTAGAAGCCATGCTGATAGTACAGCACATTGACTATTCATCTCACTGTTGGCCAAGCAGCCATGTTGATAGTACAGCACATTGACTAGTCTTCTCACTGTTGGGCTAGCAGCCATGCTGATAGTACAGCACATTGACTAGTCTTCTCACTGTTGGGCTAGCAGCCATGCTGATAGTACAGCACATTGACTATTCACACCATTGTTGGACTAGCAGCCATGCTGATAGTACAGCACATTAACTATTCATCTCATTGTTGGGCTAGCAGCCATGTTGATAGTACAGCACATTGACTATTTGTCTCACTGTTGGGCTAGCAGCCATGTTGATAGTACAGCACATTGACTATTCATACCATTGTTGGGCTAGCAGTCATGCTGATAGTATGGCACATTGACTCTTCGTCTCACTGTTGGTCTAGCAGCCATACTGATAGTATGGCACATTGACTATTCGTCTCACTGTTGGGCTAGCAGCAATGCCGATAGTACAGCACATTGACTATTCATACCATTGTTGGGCTAACAGCCATGCTGATAGTATGGCACATTGACTATTTGTCTCAATGTTGGGCTAGCAGCCATGCTGATAGTAAAGCACATTGACTATTCATCTCATTGTTGGGCTAGCAGCCATGTTGATAGTACACCACATTGACTATTCATCTCACTGTTGTGCTAGCCACCATGTTGATAGTACAGCACATTGACTACTCATCTCACTGTTGGGCTAGCAGCCATGCTGATAGTACAGCACATTGACTATTTATACCATTGTTGGGCTAGCAGCCATGCTGATAGTACATCTTACTGACTATTTGTCTCACTGTTGTGCTAGCCACTATGCTGATAATATGTCACATTGACTATTCATACCATTGTTGGGCTAGAAGCCATGCTGATAGTACATCATATTGACTATTTGTCTCACTGTTGGCCTAGCAGCCATGTTGATAGTACAACACATTGACTATTCCTCTCACTTTTGGGCTAGCAGCCATGCTGATAGTACAGAAGATTGACTATTCATGCCATTGTTGGACTAGCAGCCATGCTGATAATACATCAATTTGACTCTTCATCTCACTGTTGGCCTTGCAGCCAAGTTGATAGTACAGCACATTGACTACTCATCTCACTGTTGTGCTAGCCACCATGCTGATAGTACAGCACATTGACTATTCATACCATTGTTGGGCTAGAAGCCATGCTGATAGTACACCATATTGACTATTCATATCACTGTTGGCCTAGCAGCCATGTTGACAGTACAGACGATTGACTATTCATACCATTATTGGACTAGCAACCATGCTGATAGCACTCCACATTGACTGTTCTTCTCACTGTTGGGCTAGCAGCCATGCTGATAGTAAAGCACATTGACTATGCATACCATTGTTGGGCTAGCAGCCATGCAGGTAGTACAACACATGGACTATTTGTCTCACTGTTGGGCTAGCAGCCATGCTGATAGTAAAGCACATTGACTATTCATACCATTGTTGGGCTAGCAGTCATGCTGATAGTATGGCACATTGACTCTTCGTCTCACTGTTGGTCTAGCAGCCATGCTGATATTACAGCACATTGACTATTTGTCTCACTGTTGGGCTAGCAGCAATGCTGATAGTGCAGCTCATTGACCATTTATACCATTGTTGGGCTAGCAGCCATGCTGATAGTACATCATATTGGGCTAGCAGCCATGTGGATAGTACACCACATTGATTATTCATCTCATGTCCCATTAACTTTTTTTACTCTCAGCTTTGTTTTTTTTCAATAAGTGGTTGCACTGTTGTGCTAGCAGCCATTCTGATAGTACAGGACATTGACTATTCATCTCACTGTTGGGCTAGCAGCCATGTTGATAGTACAGGACACTGACTATTTAAACCATTGTTGGGCTAGCCGCCATGCTGATAGTACAGCACATTGACTATTTATACCATTGTTGGGCTAGCCGCCATGCTGATAGTACAGCACATTGACTATTCATACCATTGCTGGGCTAGCAGCCATGCTGATAGTACAGCGCATTGACTATTCGTCTCACTGTTGGGCTAGCAGCCATGCTGATAATAAAGCACATTGACTATTCATCTCACTGTTGGGCTAGCAGCCATGCTAATAGTATAGCACACTGACTATTTGTCTCACTGTTGGGGTAGCAGCCATGCTGATAGTACAGCACATTGACTTTTCTTCTCACTGTTGGACTACTAGCAATGCTGATAGTACAGCACATTGATTATTCATCTCATGTCCCAGCTTTGTTTTTTTTTCAATAAGTGGTTGCACACTGCTTTAGCAGCCAAGTGTTCTAATATAGGACCACAATGTCCATTTTTGTTTATATTTGTTTTATTTATTCAGGGCCATAATGTTTTTTTTTGTTTATTTTGTATTTATTCATTTATTACTTTTGCCTTTCTGTTGACCTGGTAAGCTTACTTGACAAATTATCTCTTTTCATGGTTGACCAGAGAACACTGTCTTGTTAAGTGACATGCAGATAGTCTGACAGAAGGCAAATAAAGGTAAAAGGAATCAAACCCTATACCCTAAGCAGAGGAAGTACCTCAACAGCAGTTCAGAGATTTAGTCCTTTGCACTTTCAGACAGTTATAGGGTTAACATATTCCTGCACTGTAAAATATCACCTGTTATGGCTCTGATTTGCTGCATTATTATGCTACTCTCCCTTATTTGATACATACTGAAATAAACCATCTTCGTTCTAACATGATCATGTGACTAATAATGTCAGCAAATTGCTGTTTTTATTGCATTACTATATTTTGTTATATTTATTTATTATTTATTTATCCTTTACCCACCATTTTAATCCCACTAGACTATTAGCCTCTTTTCAGGGGGATGAGAAGTGATATTTATACTATTAGGGGAATTTGTCCAGGACATTGTGGGACTTCCCCTACTCATCATTGTTGTGAGTGGGAACCATTTTGGAGGAGCACTTCCTGTTTCCATTACAGATGCAGAGGTGGCCCAGAAAGGCAGTAAGGTAGATGGAGAGAGAGAAGGAAATGATGGAGAGTGAAAGAAATTAAGGAGAAAGCAAATACTGAGACCAGAGAATGTTTGTAGGATTCTCAGGAAATGTTTCAAAGAAACCTCTTTGATGGAGATGAGTTCGAAAATGATGCATGTACAGTATATTTACAACCCTCTACTCTCAGTTGCAGGATGATTTACTTAAAGAAATGGTGGTGCAGAATGAGACATAAAAAGGAGGAAATGTTTCCTGGGGAGCATTATGGAGAAAATACAAAATAATGATGCATGGACAATCCTAAAGAAAAGTGGTATGATGGAAAAGTATGCAAAAAAAGTAAAAGAATGCAAAAAAGTGGAGTAGCAGAAAAGAAGGCAGAATAAAATGAATAATGGGAGTATGTGGTAAGGATTCAAAGTAAAGAAGATAAAGAAATAGACAGATATGAAGTGTAGGACAATTTAATAGCTCCTTTGGGTATAAAAGCACATGGAGTAAGAGCATTTATTTTTATGAACAAAGAAATATTTTGTGACAGTATATATGAGACTGCTTTTTCAACAGAACATTTTCTTGGAGAGTATGAAAAAGAAATTACTGTATTCCCTGTAATCTTTATCTTACAAAAGTTTTTAAAAGAGAAACAACAAAGATTCATGTACAGTTTTGAACAGAGCTAGAAAGAGAAGCTTTGAAGGGACATGTGAATGCTTTATGTAAAGAAGTACTTGATATTGCAAAACTTTATGACAAAAAAGGTTCATGGGTTGGTGGCTGTGATTGTAATGTTGAGTTAAAAAACACACAGGCAGAAGAGGAGAATAGGGTGTTGTAAAATACTGGGGACAACCCATTTTTTATGGAAAAGAAGGACATTTGATAAGTAACTGTGACAAAAGAAAATCTTATATTGTAGGGAAATGGGACGTGATATAAGAAAATGTGGATTGAAATGCTATAAATGTAACAAAAGTGGAAATTTATGGATGGATTGTGAAAATGAAAATAACAGTAACTAAAACGAAAAAGAAAGAGAAGAAAATGAACAAAGAAAAGAAATGTTAGAAGAAATTAGATGAGGAAAAAATAATAAACAAGACACAGAAGAAGGTTCTGAAATAATTGATGAAGGCATAAACTGGGAGGTAGTATAAGGATAAAAGAATTTTATTGGTAAAAGAGAAAAACACAGAAAAAGAAAAATTAAATGGATGAGTACAAAAGAAAATAAAAAATAAAGGAAATGAATGGAAATGAATATAAACAGATAAAGACTGGAATTTGGTATAATAGTTAAGGTGTTTGGCTCACAGACCCAATGTACAATGTTTGGTGCTCAGCTTTTGGAAGGAGATTGGTTTAGAGTGACCTATTAAGAAAGCTAGCCTAGTACTTAGCTATGAGCTTAGAAAACCATGAATCTAAGGAAAATGAACATTTTAGAGTGCTTTCTGTAATGTGAATAGTATTGAGAATATAGTGAGAATAACAGGATTTCTGGAGTGGTGCAATATATTTGGTATAGATGTAATTATATTAGAAGACACAAGATTTTTAATAAATGAAGAACGATTATGGAGAAAGTATGGGGAGGAAAAATAATTTGGAATTGGGAAAATGAGAGATGTTCTGAAATGTACAAATACAGTAAAGAGGTGTAGGTGATATAGTAAAGATCAGGGGTATATATTTTACCATGAATGAAATTTCTGAGTTAAGTATACAATTTGGAAATGAAGATGTAAGTAGAATTCAATGGGATGCACAATAAAGCTCCCAGTCAGCAAAGAAATTGCCAAATGTACCACTTTTTGTACAATTTTTCCTTCACTGTGAGCAGGACTTCATGTGGGTGTTTGACAAACAGCATCACAGAGGGTAGTTGGAAATACCTATTACAATATACACTGTGGAGACAGGCCAACAAACAGGAGGGAGGTGTTCCTGACATGGGGACAGAATCTCACATCTGATGAAGTGAAACGAAAACATATGTTTTGAACGTTAATGCTGGTGATTTCAATAAAAGTATGATTTTAATTGACTCCGAGTGTTTACACTGTCGAAAAACACGTGGTACATTTGGCAATTTCTTCACTGACTGGGAGCTTTATTGTGTGGCTCTGGGTTCTTGTTTTGGATTTACTGGTTTTCATTGGAGCCCTTGCATCTTTTTTTGTTTATTAGAATTCAATGGAAAACAATAGAAGAAATAAAACAAACGTCTTTTCTGGAGAAAGTATAAATTATCATTCAGAAAAAAGGCTTATTTGATAAATTCAGTACTGATGGAAAAATAGCATACGTAGCAGGTATATTTATGTTGCCAACAGTATTTAAAAAGGAATTATTGCAGATATTTTTCATTTATATGGTTCTAGATAAAACCCAGTAAAAAGGAGGGTTTTGTATGTAAATGAAGAGGAAGGAGGTATAGTGTTAATCAACCCAGTAGTGTACACTGTTTCATAAAATTTGTGCGAAGTGTTAAAGTCAGTAAATGAAATAGTAGTAAAACTGTATAAATATAAGTATGATATATTTTGGGGTATGGTAAAAAAAAGAGTGTATAAATGAAGAAATAAAATGTTACTAAGAAAAAATATTTTTGTGGAAAATAAGAATTTATGATATAGAAAAAGCTAGAAAAGTATGGTATAAGAATGTAATGATAAAACATTACTATATAAACCAAGGGAAAATCTAACAGATGAAAAAAGTTAAGCTATAAAAATATGAAGTAAATGATGTAATCAGAATGTAGAATGTCATTTTTTTTGTGGAAACTGATAATAGATAAATTGACAGTAAAAGGAAATATTCCATCTAAAAAAAAGTGATAGAATATGTTTACATTGTCAAGAAGAATAAATTACGGAAAATGTGTTTTTGAAATATAAAAGAATAAAAAAGTTATGGGGAAAATTATGTAACGAAGATTTTTTGAAGATATTATAGAAGTGGATAAAATAAACATGGATATTATTAAATATGGATATTATAAGAATAGAAATAAATAATTCCTTAAAGAACAGGTAAAAGTTAATTTATGTTATATGGGTTATATGGAATGAAAGAACAAATGAAATTATGTTTAATAGTAAATGGATTTTGGCAACAGTATTAATTAAAATAAGATGATGGTTATGGAAAAAGGAGTGGGGGGGTTAACAGGGATGAACATTTAGCATGATTGTAAAGGAAATTATGAATATGTGTAAACATATTTGTATGTTTATATATTTGTATATGTAAGTATCTGTAGATATGTAAATATTTTGTAAATAAGAGTTATTTTATACACAAAGAAAGGACCCCTGCTCTTTTTAATCGGTACCATGGGATCTTTTACATCCACCTGAGGTACTACCAACTCAAACATATGGGGTCTCAGTTTAATGTCTCAATTGAAGGATGAATCTATTAATATTGTCAAACAATTGCCTTGACTGCATTTTGTAGGCATGCATCACTAAAAAATGTAGTAAGTAATGCAACTTAAGGAAAGTTTTGATATATGTCCTACTGTCTTTTCCCTCATGGCCACACCTCTCTACCTCTGAGAGCAAGAAATCTGGACAAAGCCATAACTAAGGAGGGGACAAAGGCTGAAAAATAAGGACACTTTTTAAATTGTAATCTTATAAAGTTAGAAAGCTGATAGAATAGCAGGTGTTGCATTAACGTGAATTTTCTGAAGGGTATAAAGTCTGAATCTCAAATGTCTGTCATTATTTTCTGAATCCACTCCTCAATGATTTACCAACAATTTTCCAGAAAACCACAATTTAATGAGAAACAGGCTAGAAATATGAGGCAAAAAGATGGACATTCTGCAAAAATCTGTACAGTTGAGAGGTATGCTCATGCATATAATGTGACTGAAAAGGGTTCTTGGACCATTGTACTTGCTGGTTAACAAAAAATAAATTGTTGTGTCTTTCGGCTTTTCCCAGTTAGGGGTTGCCACAGCGGAACTCCGGTCCGCTAATGATTGGCAGTAGATTTTTACGTGCCACGTTGCCAGCCCTGATGCACAACATTCAACGAAGGTGCACCCATTCACACATGTCTCCACATAGAAGACGCTCTAGCTGAGAATCGAACAGGACAACATCTTACTGTGAGGCTACAATACTACCACAGCACCACCATCACAGTTGGTTAACAAAAAATAAATAAATAGTAAAAATAAATGTGTGTGCTTTGTGGGTGATTTTAAAGAAGATGTGGGATCACTGGATCATAAGATTTACCACACAACTGAGCAATGAGGCTATTTCCACCTGGCCAGTTCTCACCCTTGGGTCTTACCTCTCCTTTCAATGATGGCCAGACCAGTCATATCAGGGGTGAATTTATAAATACCCATTCAGTTCTCTACAGGCTTTTTAAAGGCAGACAGTGTGTCACACTGCTTAACTTGTTGAAGGAGTTTATTCTGGAAAAGGGTTAGGTGCTGCAAGACAAATCTCTCCCTCCTCATCTTATTTATCTGTTGGTAGATGGTGCAGAGGATTAAAAGGTTGTTAATGAGCTTTGTCCTGTGGTCCCAGGTTTGATTCCCACAGCCTTCATTGCCTAAGTGTGTGACTCTGAGCAAGTCACTTAATTAGACAGTGCTCCCAGGCTGAGTCTGAAAAAGGTCCATGGATCAGTGCTCTACCCCAGATAACAAATACAAATAATCTGCTAGCAAATGCATCCTAAGAGTTATGCTACTCAACGCTAGAAGTCTAAACATCAAAATGCACTTGCTCGAGTTACTCCTCAAACTGGAGAACATCGACATCTGTGCAGTAACAGAGACTTGGTTCAAGGCTCCTAAGAGCACCACTGTGCTACCAAGTTACAATGCATATCACACCTTTTGGCCTCTGAACCCAAACCCTAAGGGATGTGATGACTGAACCCCCAAAGGTGTAGGTATATCCATCTTCATAAAAGATACACACACCTCTAGACTTGTTGCCCAATATAACGCATCAGAAATACTTCAGGTGCAGTTATCACTGGACAAAACTGCCGTCCATGTTGTAGCCTGCTACAGATCATCCACAATGTTACAGGACTCCCACTCTACATTCCTGAACACTCTGGAAAACATCAAGGTCCAACCTAATACACTTATACTGGGAGACTTTAACTACCCCTCCATTAGCTGGAACAACTACTCCTGCTCCAACTCTTTTGCCCAATGTTTCCTGGAATTCATCAACTCCAATGCCTTGGACCAACTCATCCTCACCCCACTAGGGGAAATAACATTCTTGACCTAGTCACTACAAACATGAGGAACTGCTGCTCTACTCCTATGAAAAACCCCTCCCTGGTTAGATCTGACCACAAGCTAATCACCATTGATATCCAAATCTCACCCCCACCCCCGAAAAAGGGAACCACACTGAAAAACTTCTCCAAAGCTAATTTTGAGCTTCTAAGGAAAGAAGTGGCAAGCTTCACGTCATCCATAGAAATGAGGAATTGGAGTATGGCTGCTGAATCATACACCAAGGCACTGTATGAGCACTTACACAATTCCATACATAAGGCCATACCAAACAGAATGAAGACACTCTCCTCCAAAAAAAGGAAGTCAGTCTGGTGGACCCCAGCCATTAACAAACTCTACAACAGAAGGATAAAATTGTTGAAAAAAAGGGTAAAGTCCGATGACTGGAAAAATTCCCTTGGAAATCTCAGTAAAAATCTGAGATCCCTCATCAAATCCACCAAAGCTACATACGAAAGCAAAATTGATACAGATGCTAAGGACAACCACAAGGCATTCTTTAGTTATGTCAAGAATCTGCATAATAATATGCAGATTTGCTTGGAGCTACAGCACAATGGCACCACTTATACTGAACCAACTGATATTGCCAATATCTTGGCAGACAGGTTTAGTGCAAATGTTACTCATCCCCCAAAGGGCCAATCCACATACCAGAGGAATACTAAATCCCTATTATCATGACTGGACAAGTAGAAACTGCACTGACAAAAGCTAAGAATACAGCTTCTGTGGGACCAGATAATATACCGGGTTGCGTCCTACATGATTTACAAAAAGAACTGGCACAACACCTGAGTGCCCTGTTCAACTACAGCCTCAGTTCTGACTTTGTTTCCACTGAATGCCGCACTGCTACAGTCATTCTACTCCACAACGGTTGTGCAACTACTGACCCTGGGAACTACCACCCCATCAGCTTGACGAGCCTGATCTGTAAGGCTATGGAACATATTATTATGGATCTTATAAATAAGGATATAGGGAACCTTCAAACCCTGGACCCCATGCAGTTTGGGTTTGTGAAAGGAAGATCATGTCTGGTCAGTCTGATAGACTTCTTTGAAGCTGTCACCAGAGCAGTGGATGAAGGCAAAGCTGTTCACACAGCCTACCTTGATCTAGCCAAAGCCTTTGACACCATCCCACACTCTGCAATCATTGATAGGCTCACTAATCTGGGCATTAACCTGTACATCACTAGATGGGTTGCCAACTGACACACTGACAGAGCCCACACGGTGAAAGTAGCTGACTCCAAATCTGACTACCGGGCAGTTACAAGTGGAGTCCCACAAGGATTGGTTCTGGGTCCTCTCCTGTTTGGTATCTACTACTCTGAGGCTCAAGCCAACACCAAGGAACTCTGGTTAACCAAATTTATGAATGACTGCAAACTGAAAGATATTATTGATTCTCAAGCTGATGTGGACATCCTACAAAAAGGCCTAATGGAGATCAATGACTGGTGTCAAAACCATGGCCTTAGGCTCAACACCAAAAAATGCATCATCATTCCCTTCAGGAAAAGCATGGTGCCCACAAACTACCATATCGAAGGGAACCCACTTAACTCTGAAGGTGTTATAAGGGATCTAGGGATGCAGGTAGATAACAACCTCTCCTTCGACAACCACATCGCCACTGTAGTTAGGAAGTCCTTCTACATGGCACATCTCATCACAAAAGGTTTCTCATCCATGAAAAAAGAAATCATTATCTCTCTCTACTCATCCCTCATCAGACCCATTATAGAATACAATGCCCCATTTGGCATGTACATCACTAGACACCTCGAATAACTGGAGAGGCCACAGAAGTTCCTCACTAAGAGGATCTTAGGACTCAAACACGTGCCTTATGCAGATAGACTTAAAAAAACTTAAACATTACTCCATCTCATATCGCCTACTTAGAGGCGATCTCTGCTTGACATACAGAGCCATGTCTGACCCAGTTTTGCTAGACATGCTTCACCTGAAAAAATGCAAATCCCTCCATACTACTCACTCCAAAGACCTCAACCATACCACCACATTAAACAAAACCTGCTGGAGGGATAGGTTCCCAACTCGGAGACTTCCAATACTCTGGAACAAACTCCCCATTCACATCAAGCAGAGCACCTCATTGGCCCTCTTCAAGAGAAATCTTGATGAGTGGATGGGAAATAGGAAATTCACCCTGGGGATCACTTCAGTAGCATTGCTAGATAGGGGCACAGGGAACTAATATCTGGTAAGCCAGGTGACTGGGAACACTATTGGGCTAGGCTTGCATTGGCTCCAGGGCCATTAGCCTAGTACTTACCTATGAACCTATCAAATAAATAAATAGATTTCTGACCTTAGTGTTAGCTGGGCTGTTTCATTTATATAGGTATTCTTGGACTACTGGATCCCTTATATGCCTATAAGCAAAGCTAAGATCACCCCTAAGGAGTTCATTGTTAATGGAACCAGCTCTTCACAGCCAAAAGATATAGCAAACCTACTGGCCAACAAATTCATCTTCAACTTTATCCCTTTCTCCCCCTCAACCTTCTTTTATGAAATACCATCAAATATAACTCCACCTGATATCATTATGATATCATTAGGGAACAGGACCTTAATGCTCTTTCTAAGGCCAAGAACACTGCAACAGTGGGCCCAGACAATGTCCCTGGATGCCTTCTAAATAGCATAAAATATGACCTAGTCTGGAATTGATATTTAACTGTAGCCTCTAAACAGGCTTCATGCCTCCTAAATGGAGAACAGCAGCTGTCATCCCTCTGCACAAAGGTGGGCCATCTACATACCCTGAAAATTGCAGACTGGCAGGTTTCACTAGTCTTATATGCAAAGTCATAGAAATAATTATCATGGAAATTATCAGTCATGACAAAGGAAACCTCCAGACACTGGACCCAACCCAATTTGTCTTCATTGAGGGCAGGTCTTGCCTACTCAACCTGTTGGACTTCTTTGAGAAGGTCACCAAAGTAATGCATGAAGCCAAAATGGATCACACTGCCTACCTTGATCTGGCTAAGGCATTTGACACAATACCCCGCTCAGGCATTGTTGACAAACTTAGGTTAGGTACAAACCCTGATATCACCTGGTGGATAGCCAGATGGTTCATAGAAGAAGGACCCAGGAAGTTAGAATTGGGGTGTGCACCTCTACAAAGAGTCCAGTCAAAGTGGTGTCTCTCAGGGATCAGTCCTGGGTCCACTCCTTTTTGGCATTTACTTCTCTGAAGTCAAGTCCAATGTCAATGGTCTCTGCCTGACCAAGTTTGCAAATTAGGAGCTGTCACTGAATCGCCCACTGACACAAATGTTCTCCAGGAAGGACTGACACAGACAAACGACTGGTGTCAGAACCATAGACTAAAATTAAATGCCAAGAAATGCATAATAGTATCCTTTGGGAAGTCATCCACATCTGGTAACTATCATATTGACAACACATTCCTAAGAGTTGACCCAGTAGTCAGGGACTCAGGGACACAGACAGACAGTAATCTAGCCTTATCCATTACGTGTCTACAGTACTGAGGA
The DNA here is from genome assembly GCF_019279795.1 of Protopterus annectens. Lineage (NCBI taxonomy): Eukaryota > Metazoa > Chordata > Ceratodontiformes > Protopteridae > Protopterus > Protopterus annectens. The sequence continues at coordinate 1,090,313,198 of NC_056748.1, forward strand.
AACCATTCTATGTTTTGCAAATTATAAACAAAGGTATGGCATCTAGGTCCAAGGAAGTCAGTGTTCCACTGTATTCGGCATTCATCAGACTTATCATTGAGTAGAATATCCCCTTTGTTTTGTACCTAACCAGGCATATCCAACAACTGGAATGTTCACTGAGGTTCCTCACTAAAAGAATACAGGAAATAAGTAACATGCAAAACAGTAACAGAATCTCCTCCCAAACATGACAGGTAAGTGCTTTTGTAGAGTAAGAGCATTTCAGACAAACTTTTATGTAGCTTTTAATTCTGTCTTAGTTTTCCTTTAGAATATTAGTTTTTTTTCCCTTTGCTGCATGTATACAACTGCATATCTAGTTTTACTAGGTTTAAATGTTTGTGATGTTGCTTTTAGTGAGTGTGCAGAGCTTATGCATGACATTTATTAGTTTTTTTATTTTTGTTACACCTGTATATTAAAGTAAGTTCCTGATATTCTTTCTGCTTCTTTATTTAATGCATTCATCAATGTTTATGGTCAGGTTTCAAGCAACATATTAAGACTGCTCGATATTTTTTACAATTTATTACTGTGTTTGGAAGAAGTTTAACAAATCTTTATATTTGATGATGGAGATGATATTTTTATTGCTATGTCTTTAACAAATGGTGGGCTGCTTTTATTGATCAGGAGGGTTTTATTAATGTCATCACATGATTGCTCAACTTTCTGTGATTGGTTGAGTTTTTATTTGATTCATAGGTTAGTACTAAGCTAACTGCCCTTGCGAGCCATTTTAAGCCTAGCCAATTATCCCTTGTAAGGCTCAAACCCCATACCTTGCGTTTGTAAGGCAAACACCTTAACCATTAGGCCACCCTCCCAACCCCTTAAATAGTACCTACACTTTGTGTTCTGTAATGGTCTGATAAAGCAGAGGTTACTCTGTGAAAGCACTTACCTTCTGTTTTAATAAAGTTACTTCTATATGCAGTGATTTAAAGCCATGTTTGGGAGGAGTTTTTGTTACTATTTTGGATTTGACTGCTATGTTTACTCCAACCTTAAATGAGTGGTCTACTTTTTCTTTTCTCATATAAGTAACATGCCTTGGCGTTCGTGAAAATCTAATGCCAATCATTAGCGGACCAGAGTTCCGCTGTGGCGACCCCTAACCAGGAAAAGCCGAAAGACCAACAACAACAACATAAGTAACATGTCCTATGCAGACTGTCTCAAGTCCCTATCCCTGTATTTTGTCTACTATAGGCTATTGAGGGGAGATCTATGCCTGACATACAAGGCATTGTCAGACCCCACTCTGATGGACTTCCTGCATATCCACAAAACAAACAGCATCAAAATGACCCATTCTAAAGACTTAAACCTTGTCTGTGATATAAATAGGACTTGCTGTAGAGGCAGGTATGTATCCCAGCGACTACCCCTTCTCTGCAACAGGCTCCCCATCTATGTAAAGTGGAGTTCCTCCATAAACCAATTCAAGTATATGTTATTGGATGCAGAACAGAAAATTCATCCCAGGTTTCGCACCAATGTCTAATGAATACAGGCAGCCTATAAATGGTTCATCTCCCAGGACCCTGCTTACACTTATCAAGAGTACCAGAACTTGTCAGAGATTTGGGATGCATGGCTAGACTTAAAAGGCCCTTGAGGTCATTAGCCTAGTAAACATCTATGAACCTAAGTCTAGGGACAAAGCCTCCAGATTTCCTTGGTAGTTCATATTGTTTAAGCCCGTGATCTTTTTAGTTACAAACTTCTGGGGTCTTTCCAATTGCTTGATATGATTAGTAAGATGCATTCTAAACTGGGCATTATGGTCACTGATGGGCCTAATCAGTGCAGTGGACAAGAGGATGAGGACTTCTTTTGATCTGAAAGAAATATCTTTGGGTATGAACTGTGGAAATTAAAAGAATTTCCTAACCTCTGTTGCAGTGTGATGGTCAAACATGAGGGAGTTGCCCACCTATGTACCTAGGTGTCTCACCTTTTCATTTTGAAGTGATGTATATTTCTGCTATAAGTTGCAAATAGGGTGTGCTTACTAAATGCAATGATGTTGTACTTTTTTGGCAGTGAGTTTGAGTCCACTTTTACCAGCTACTGACAAGTGTGAGCTCCTTATAAAGTGAGTGTATGTCAGAGAGGGACATGTACAAAATGAGAAGAAGAGGTCTGATGCTGACACATAGGTTTGTGTGTGTGTATACACACACACACACACACACACACACACACACACACACACACACACACACACACACGCATACACACATGCACACATATACTCACACACATACACACATGCACACATATACAATGCACATTTGCATACACAGGTGTTAATGTTTTAACTGCTACACTGAAAACAGACTACCACCTGAACAAACTTGGGAGTAGAAAGATATAAAATTGTACTTTTCAAAAGTACAGAAAAAATATGGAGAGAAACAGGGCTAATTCTGTTGGGAAAACACATCTATAGAGAATGTTTTATAGCCACTGAGATGTGTTTCTACTCCCACAGAAAAAGCAGAAGTAAATATAAAGAACAATCACTTGGTACTGATGTATTTGAAATAAATATTCGGATGCCACTTGTCAAAGACAAAATGAGACCCAGAGGGATTTATTATAAACGGAATCAGTAACAAGAACGAAGACCATAAATGTAAAAGATAATGAAATAAACCTCTTCCCAAGAGGCCCCAAAACGATACCACTTTAGAACATTTCAGAATGATAGTAGAAGGTGAGGAAATCGGTGTAATAAAGAAAAGATTCCACAGAAAAGCACAAATGTTTTCACCACACACAAGGCAAGGTTGGAGCTGTAGTTCACCAACGGTTTCTAAACTGTTGGTGAACTACAGCTCCAACCTTGCCTTGTGTTTGGTTAATAAATAAAAGATGCTTTAATGTGGATCAGTCTCTAATAATAATAAAAACAAGTACAAAACAGTGTCCTCAGATTTAGTCAGAGTAGAGTAAAACAATACTACAGACACACTCTCACACATCTATATCTATATTTACATCTTTTATTAATAAAGACAAGAAGAAATTCACACAGATGTTCATTATATTATACTTTTACTTATTTCATTTTTTTAATAAAATTTGTTAATTGAGTAAGTCAGCTAGTTAAGTGGGTAAGCTAGCTGACCTGAGAGTTAAGTAACAATATATATAATGTCAATAGAAGGAAAAAGTCATTTAGAACAAATGTATCTACAGCATTATTTCTGTCTAAAAAGGAGTATTTGCTATAAATTACAATAGGCTCTAAATAAAATAATATTTTAGTAGATGTTAGTCAGTGGAATGCTACGCAGTTCAGTGCCTGGTCTGCTACAGAAAGAGGTAATTCTAAAACATAATCTGCATTTTACAATAAAAAGGCAACCTATTATGCAGGCAGCCCATTTGTAAATAATGAAATGTCTTGGGAGAGTACCAATACACACTTCATACAACATTTATCCTTTTCATTAAAATGGGAACATTAATTTATTAATAACAGCAACAGGCATATAATAGCAAAAACATGCATTTCAAATAAGACATTTTAAAATGAAAAGGGTTATTTATTACAAGTATGTCTTGTTGCAAAAATAAGCTAAAAGTTTTATATTTAATCAATCATGCTGGCATTTTTATCTTATTAGTGGAGAGATATATTTTCAAAGCTCATTACATTTATAATACAGCTTACTTTTTCCCAAGTAGTTACTGAACCCTGTATATTTATTAGCTGTCATAAATTCCAAAGGACATTAATATTTTTTGCCCATTCTGTAACTTCACTTTTACAATCTAACATCAGGCATACATATTTGCATTGAAACAATATCTGCAAAACTTATTATTCAATGTTCAGTTAAGGACTTTTAATATTCATCTTCTGTATTCTTATTTACCTGACAGAGTAATGAGTGAATCTTATGTTGTATAACTATTGTTGTTGTGCCTGTAAGTATGCATTCACAAGGTAGGATATGTAATTGCCACAAAATGTTTTGTTTCTTTTCTTGAGCATAGAAGGTATATTCCTTTCAGAAATACAGGAGAAGACATGCCCCTGGATTCACTATGCCCTGCATGGTGTGTAGGATGAGTGCAGGAGCTCTAGCAGGCAATATGTCTGCCGTGCGATCCAGGAACAGCCTGCAGGGGCATGCACGAGAACTCCTGCACTAATCCTGCACGGACTAAGCCCTTGTATGCAAATCACCCCATTTGCAGGAGAAATCCATGCAAATTAGGTGATTTTGCCATCCAGGAACCTTGCCACCCTCCGTGCAGGACAAGTGCAATCTGCAGAAATGTACTCGGTTAGTAACCAAGTACATTTCTGCAAAATCCAAAACGGAGCTGTGACAGCTCCAAATAAAGGCTGCATATCATTGAGGAAGTATGCCAATGGCCAAGTATAAGGCCATTGGCATTGCAAACAAAACAAAAAATTAAAAAATCAACTTTTAATTTTTTTTAACCAATCTCGGCTGTTTAAGCGTAAGGCAGCGGCTCGCAAATGGGATTGGGGGGAAAATAACAAAATAAACCTAAATTAAGCATTCTAACTAAAATCAGTATTCTGCCATGCAAGTCAATGGCAGACAGAAGACAACATGGCCAGTGAGTACAGGTTGCTAAGGGGGGAGGCTCAGTGTGAGACATGTAACTATGCATCAGCAGGCAATCCTATGCAAATGAGGGGAATGATAATGAATCCCAGTTTTCCCCAGCATGTGAGTCAGGTCCCAACAGTGTAAGAGCAGGAACAGCTTGGTGCAAGCCTAGGAGTTAGGTGACATCATTCGGGTGTGTGTCAGGCATACTGTAAGCGGATTGGAGCCCTGTGATTCGGGTTTGCTCCTAGCTTAGCACAGCTAAGCTGGGGGGTGTCTAAACTTGCTTAGCACTCTTTACAAATCCTAAGTGGCTATGCGCGCTGTGAACTGGGTTTTACAGGAAGAAAACAGAGGTTAAACCAGGAAACAGCAGCAGTGTACACATTTGAGCACTGTGTTTGCATGGTGTGCACACTGACTTAAACAGGAAGGCAATGGGAAGGGTAAGCAGTATGAAGGTAACCAAGGAGAACCAGCATAGCTGGCAGGTGAAATATATCAGAATCAGCCAATTACACAGGCAGCAGACCAGCCCAGCCCAGAGCACTACAATAAACTAAGCAAACACCTTCCCATCTGGTTTTTCCCACACTCTACACCACCAGTGTAAACAAGCAGGGACAGTTTAACACTCACAACACCAAAATGATAGGGGCTGCAATAGCTATCATACAACACGTGGAAGAGGCTGAGGGTGGTGAGGATGTGAATGCTGTTGACCAACCCACAGCGAGGAGACAGAGAAGAGTGTACAGACCTAGGGTAACCTACCAGGCGCTACATGAGCTGGAGATAGAAGAGTGCTATAGGGTGGACAGGGACCTCCTACAGCAAATTGTTGAGTTGTGCCAGCCATGCCTGACATACAGAACTAACAGAGGGGAACCCATCCCAGGTGGACACCAAGGTATGTGTAGGCCTACGAATACTAGCTACATGTACCTTCCAAAGGCCAACTGGGGATATGATGGGGATTTCACAGTTATCAGCATCCAGGGTACTCCACCAGTTCCTGGATGCCATGTCAGCACATGACGATCAGCATGTATATTTCCCCAACACCCGTGAGGCGTTGGCCAGCAATATGCAACTGTTCCACCAAATAACAGAATACGCTAAGGTAGTGGGTGCTATAGCTTGCATGCACGTATGCATCAAAGCACCATCTGGTGAGAGGGGTAGGGTCTACATCAACAGCAAGGGCTTCCCCTCCATCAACTGCCAGGTCATGTGCAATGACCAGGGCATAATAATGAATGTGTGTGCTAGCTGCCCTAGAAGCTATCACGATTCCAAAATCTGGCATCTGACGCAGCTGTACCAGAGATTTGCCAATGGGGACATCCCTCATGGTCACCTAGTGGGGATACTGGATATGCACTGGAGCCATGGCTGATGACACCCATCAGAAATGCACACACACCCAAACAAGAACTCCATAATGAGGCACATGCACAGACCAGAATTATAGTAGCGCATGTGTTTGGGATGCTCAAGTCATGGTTCTGGTGCGTGGACACATCTGGTGGAGCCTTGCAGTACTCACCAGCTACATGTACTCAAATTGCCCTTGTATGTGCCATGCTATGCAATATGATCCTGTGGAAACAGCTGCAGCAGGAACAGCATGGGGAAGGGCGACACAGACCCCCACCATTGCCAATGCCTGCACAGACACAGAGTGACTCGGAGGAGGAACAACCTGAGCCTGCCCCAGTAGGCAGAAGGAGGTGTGCCCAGTATGCCCTGGCCTTGGCAAAGAGGTAATGCATAGCACATACACTGACACAGAGGGGACCCAGGGAATAACACTTCTCTCCACCTGCCACATACAGTACACTACCTGTGCCTAACCATGTGTAGGAAGTGTAGTATGTGCATCCGACATAGGCAGCCCTGCAGCACCACCCTCAATACTGGGCCACCCACAAGGTAAGTGACTCACACATGCCAGTTGGGGGGGGGGTCACATTCCCAAGAACAGTCACAGCATGAGTGGCACATATGAGAATGGTGTCGAACAGATAGTCCATATACTGTAATATCATGATAGCTTGCCATATGTGGCTGTGGCTGTGTTCTCATTGGTTGTGGTTATACACTTTCACACAGGTCTATCTTACCCTGTGCTGTGACATGCCTGTACAGCCTGTTATATATGCAGGTACATGTGCATTCTCCAATAGGAGATGTAGCCCAGTGTTGAGCCAGTTTGCTTGTAGCCTGCACAGTGCATTGTTACATGCCTAGCAGCTTAGTGTACTTACCCAGTGAGATGTCATGTGCAGATACTTGCCAGATGTACTGCTGCCAGGCCTCCCTTAACAGTAATGTATGTCAGATAGAGCAGTGGGATGCTGTACAGATGTATGTCAATATCTAGTGGGTAGTATGTGGCCATGGCACCCCTGTACCAGCAGTTATTATGTGTCAGGCCAGACGGGTGTGTGAATGCATAACCTATGGTAGCATATGTATACCAGATGGTATACCCATCTACATGGCTGTTAACATCCATAATGTCAGGCATGGTACACATGTTTTGCACTAAGGGGTTCTGTGTATACCTCTGGACTGTACAGAATGTGTCAGAATGTCCACATATATTGGCCAATATCTCTGCTGCAATTGACAGGGGCAGCGTTACTTTAATATGATGCCCTTAGGATGTCTGTCAGTAGCCAATGGCACACATGTGGAAAGCAAATGTGACCTCCCATGCACACCATGTCTGTAAAGACAATCCCAATTACAGTAGCAATAGTATATAGAACCGTAATAGTACACAAATAAAGGTTTACCATTTCTGCAAACCTGTGTGTGTTTTTTTGTCCTATGACCTCTCAGTGGGTATATGTTGCAGGCAATGATTGTCATTTGTATGGGTGGCCCATACAGTGTCCAGGTGTTCAGGTGTGAACTGTAGGTATAGTGGCTTTTCCATATTTTGTGCACCTTTTACATATGTATCTTACTGTACATATATCTGCGTGTGTATGTTTAGTCACATGTATATCTATATATATGTAAATGTTACATGTATTTGTTTTTTTAAATCAAAAGTTCAATTTTTCAGGAGGCAACTGGGGCAAAAGTCACAGTGAGCCGAAAAGGAAACAAGATAAGAACTATACATTCATCAGAGACATGATTTTTGGGTTTGAGAAAAAACTTCACAAACCCAAGACTTTGCAGATGGAAATGTTTTATTTTAATGAATGTATTAAATTGAAGGTGGTTCCTCAGGGACTACGTGTTTTTAAATTTCCCTTTGGGTTATACTACAACATGGACATGGTGCAAGATTTCACTAACCTGTTTGATAAATGGGGTATTGAATTGCTTAACAAAGTCTTGGTTTTTTAGGAACAAATGAAGGTTAAATTACTTAAATAAGTGGAAATATTTAACAAGGACATTTTTGGAAGATTTACTGTTTCCTCAGTATGAGGAATTGTATTCCAAAGTCCTTGAGAGGGTTGAAAAAAAGTGTAACATACAATTTCAGAAAAAGAAAAGGAAACTTAATAGGGATGTTCAACAATATAAATCCAATACAGTATACTCTACAGACAGGCTTTTTATTGATAATTATGGTCAAGAAAATGTGCCAGGGAGTTTCAATTTTCAAAGAGGTGGAGGTTTTTTAGATGGTTATTCAGAGGTTACTGGGAATACCACTCCCTTTGAGCAACCATTTAATGAAGGTTTTCATGTAGAAGAGGATTTTCCCACCCTAAGATGCTCGGAAAGAATAGTGAACACACAACTAGGAGTCTAACATTATTAAAATTACGATTACCCTGCCCGCAGGGGTTCATACCACAAGGGAAGAGGCAGAGGCAGGTATTAGATGGGAATTCCTTCCATTCTGATATCATCTGTACCTCTAAAGGATTTAATATTTATAACTATACAGACAGAGTTATTTCTGAAGAATATTTCTCACTTTTTTTCTAAAGGGTTTAAATTTGTTCCTGCTAAGACACCAGATATAGCGGAAGTATTACTTGATATTCACCTGTTTACTAGGAAAATTAATTTTCGATTGCTGTTTCCTAAAAACAGTATTGGTAATATTGAGCATAAATCTATGGCCTTGAGAAAAATAGTGTGTTCAACCCTCCCTTGCACCCTTTGGTAGCTAGTTTTGAGAATGTGGTTAAACAATAGGTCTACCAACTTTGGGCTAATAACAAGAAGTTCTACTTTAATTTGAGTTCTAAAGAGAAAGAACTACTTTTTTCTTTAAAACATGACAGAAGTATCCGCATAATGACCCCAGACTAGGGAGGGGGGGGTCGTAATTTTCAACAGTGAAGACTATAAAAATCTTATTAAAGGTATTTTGTTTCAGGAGGAAAGCTATTTGCAGGTATCCAAGAATCAGATTAATATTTCCTACCGGCGTATTGATGGGTTTTTGGAAGAATATTTACTAGAACAAAGGATCAGTCAGGAAGTTTACTCTTTTCTATTAAATAATTTTCCCAAGGTAGCAAGTATATTTGGCATCCCTAAGATCCACAAAGATGTTTTGTCACCCCCATTTAGGCATATTGTGGCAGCAGGGGGGTCTAAAACACACAATTTGGCAGTCTTTGTGGATCAGATGGTTAAGCATGTAGTTGAGAGTATGCCACATCTTGTGAAAGATTCTTGGGACTTTCTGGGACAGATTAAGCAAGATTTATGGAATTCTGATCTGATTTTTTTGACAATAGATGTACAAGATTTATCCTCCTGTATTCCTAGAAAGGAAGGTTTGGATTATTTTGAAAAAAATGCTGTTTGATCATTCTAGTTTATCTCCAGAGTGTGTACAGCTTGTTTGTGAAATTATGGCCTTGATTTTAGATAACAACTAAATATTTTTTTTTTGAAGGGCAATATTTCCAACAAACCAAAGGAGTTGCTATGGGGGCAGTGTGTGCCCCTGTTTATGCAAACCTTGCTTTATTAGGGTGGGAGAAAGAGTTTATTTTTGATAGTAGGTTTCATTTGGATATTTTGTTTTACAGCAGGTACCGGGACGATATTTTTATTTTATGGAAGGGTACCAAGGAAAGCATTGCTGGTTTTGTTGAATATCTAAATGGCACTACCCATTATTTGAAATTTACCTATGAGTGTAATGAGAAAGAAATTTACTATCTTGATACCACCATCATTAAAGATGTGTGTTGTTTTAGATCCAAGGTGTATAGAAAGAAAACTTTTTGTAATTCCTACCTCCATTTCCAAAGTCACCACCCACTATACCAGAAAAAAGGTATTGTCAAGGGATAAGCAGTCAGAATTTCTAGAATGACTTCCCAACTTGAGGACGTCATTAAGGAATTCAGTGACCTGAGGAACATGTTTCTAGAGACAGATTATCCACTAGAATTTGTAGAGGGTATTTTACAAGAGGTTTTGAGAGAGTGGGGATCTAAATATGAACCTCTACTAGGTAGAGGTCTTTCTAAAACCAAAAATTGTGAAACAACAGAGAGTCCTACCCATAATTTCTCCCAGGCATGTGTGGTGCAATATAGTACACATTATAATGACATCAGAAATATACTTTGTAAGAATTGGAACATTTTTAGGGGTGACCCTAATATTTTACAAGCAGTGGCTGAACAGCCTATTTTTTGTAGTAAAGTGGGCCGCAACTTGAAACTTACCTTGGAGGGTAACATGAATAATAGTGGTGAAAAAATGAATGAATTCACCAAAGCCTGTGGCTGTTGTACACAGTGTAGAGATACACTATCGGCTGCTAGTTTGAAACTTGATAATATCAACCAGGACACAGTGTTTTTCAATAAAGGTAACTGTCAGACTAGCAAAATAGTTTATCTGGCAAAGTATAATTCCTGCCCGGGGTTTTATGTTGGGAAAACTGAGAGGGCTCTCAGGTCCATGATATATGAACACTTTTATTTATTTTATTTTATTTTATTTTACATTTGTTGACCGGGCTAGTCTAGCTGGATATATGTCCATTTTCAGTAGAGGCCCGGGGAGGTAAGCTCCAACATTCAAAATGAAATTACATTAAAAAAAAACATGTGAAAAAAGTTTACAGCAGTACATGAACATAGGCAAATAAAGATAACATTTTAACTGGTGACAGTTATAAAGTACAAATTGCAGAAAGTAGAACATTTAGATAAGAATATTATTACAAAATATTGCTTAAAGTGGTATTTATGGTGAATACTAGCATAATGTATAGTAATAGAGGATACAGGATAGTATGAAGAAGCCTGGCAGATATGTTAGTATATCATGTGGTATAAGAAGTGGAAAGAATACATATATATAGAAATAATTATATATGTATATATATATATATATATATATATATATATATATATATATATATATATATATATATATAAATACCTATATGTAGATAGTGAAAAGGAGATATAGAATCAGTGGATGTAAATATGAGGTAGATACAGTGGTCTAAAAGATGTAGAATGTAGTCAGGTGTCGGGGGCTAAAGTTAGTCAGGTTTACTATAGGGGCACAGCCATTGTAATTTAAGGTAGAGTTTAAGTTTCTTTTTAAAGAGAGATTTTGAGGGAATAGAAGAAAGTTCATAGGGGAGGAGGTTCCAGTGTTTTCCAGCAGTACTAGAAAAGAGGGAGTCTCCAGCTTTGTTGTTTGCTTTGTCAATATTTACAAGAAGTTTGTGTGCTGATCTTAGGGAGTTTAGGTTGTGGTAGGGGTGAATAAGAGTAGATAGTATAGGTGTTTTGTTAGGTTGATATAGAAGTTGATGGGTTATGGCTAGTTGATTAATTTTTAGTTGTTGCTGAAATTCTAGCCAACCTAGTTGTTTTAGATTAGTACAGTGGTGGGTTCTAAAAGGGTTGCCTGTGGCAAATCTGGCTATGCTGTGGTAGGAGTTTTCTAGCTTAAACAGATTCTTTTTTGATAAGTTAGTATAAGTGGGTGAGGCATAGAGAAGGGGTGAGATAAGATGTGAGTGGGCAATAGTTATTCTAGAATCTGGAGTGAGGAAAGGTTTGATTTTGTAAAGGGAGCCTATTTTTTTATTAATATTTTTCAAAGTGTTGCTTATGTGGGTATCGAAGTTAAGGTTGTTGTCAATGGTAATGCCTAGTAGTTTTGTAGTATAATCTTGTGATATAGGTGTGGCATTTTTAGATGTTATTGTAAAGTCTATGTGGGGATATTTACAGGAAGGTGTGAAGAGGAGGAGTTTGTTTTTTTTTTGGGTTTAGTAGGAGACAGCATTGAGAAAACCATTCTTCTACAGAATTAAAAATGTGTTGAGTAAGGGAGTGAAGTTCAGAGACAGATTTTGCTGAGCAAATTAGTGTAGAATCATCTGCGTATTGTATGCATGTAGCTTGAGGGACTACTTGTTGGAGGTCATTGATAAATAAAGAGAATAGAAGGGGGCCCAGAATGGACCCTTGGGGGACACCAATGTTAACTGGTAGCTGGGAAGATAGAGTGGAGTTCCAGAGTACTGCTTGATGTCTATTATTTAAGTAGGATTTAAACCAGTTAATAGGTTGAATTTCAAGTGACAAAGATTGAAGAATGTGTGTGAGTATTTGGTGGTTGACCATGTCAAAAGCCTTGGACAGGTCTAAGAAAAGTGCTGAGGAAATGGTGTTTTGGTTACGATTTTTGTTGATAGTGTCTGTAAAGGAGAGGAGGGCAGTGGTGGTACTATAGGAAGGTCTAAAACCGTGTTGGGTACTAAAGAGTAAGTTATTTTGAAGAAGATGGATAAGCAGTTGCTTGTGTATACATCTTCCCATAATCTTAGATAAGGGAGAGAGTAGAGCAATAGGGCGGTAGTTGGAAATATCAGTTGAATTTCCACCCTTATGAAGATAAATAATGTGGGAGATTTTCCAAAGTTTAGGGACGTATCCCTCAGTGATGGTTCTGAGGGATACGACATTAAGAATTCAAAAGAAATCAATGCCTTATTTAGGCATAGTAAAATATGGGTTAATTTCTCTGGATTTAAGTTTGGAATATTAGATACCATTGAAATAAACTCCAGGGGTGACAACTGGAAAAACACTTTAAACAAGAGGGAACTGATGTGTTAGCTTCATTTGGCAGCTAATCTGTGTCCAGGATTAAATGATTTTATATCTATCTTGCCTGCTTTAAAAGAAAGAGCAGAAAGGGTTTAATTTTAACACAATTTCTTTACAGAAATGTATTTTATTATATTTTTAGTGTTTATAGTGTATGCCTTTAAGGTATTAATTTATTCAAGAGATTTTTGTTTGACTGGTGGGATTCCTCACCTATCCTGTGACAGTGTAATATATTTAAATCCACATGACTGTTTGTATATTGTTCTGAGGAAGTCAATTTTACTTTGATGAAAGTGCTTAACCTGAAAAATAAATTTTTGTCTACTAGTCCTACTGGTGAATTTGTGGTTTTGAAAAAATTCTAGTCCTTGGTTACATATATATATATATATATACTATTCTAGCATGTCCAAAGGTCAGTTGACAATCTCCTCTCCAGTCCAGCTGGTGAATCTGGGAATCTTGAGGCAATGTTACAACTGCCTCATGTACACAGACAACCCTCTCCTCCTCCCAACAAATTCCAACACATGCGAGAGATGCAACCATATAGCCAAACTGGAGGCTAAGCTCTCTCAACTCAGTACTGGCGTAACCAGTCAGGAGGAGAAGGAAACCACACTCACTACAATTCCAGTCTCACATAGGCCTACCACGACAGCAAACCAAACACATAAACACACAAAAACATACTCAGAGGCTCTAAATAAAAATCTGCCTAAGCAGCAGAGACCTCCAAAGCAGACACCCAAGCAACCGCTACCCCAAAACAAAACACATGCAACACATAGCTCACAAAGCCAGTGTGCCGAACAGTCACAGCCCTTAAGGCTAAACAACACACCTGATACACTTGTAATAGGTGACTCTATCGTCAGGCACACTGACGTCCCGCTCACCAGGCTGAACAAGGAGAAGGTCATGGTGAGCTGCCTGCTGGGCGCTAGGAACCATCACATAACACAAGCACTCAGGTCACTCCAAGGCAAGTACAAATATGACTCAGTCATTGCCCATGCTGGTGTGAATGACCTGAGACGTACCTCCCTGGACTACATGAAAAGAGATATAGAGGAGCTCTCTGAGCATGTAGCCCAGGCCGGTATGACCCTGACCTTGAGTAGCATCTTGCCCTCACCAAGAATGATGCCACAATATGAAGACAAGATGATCAGTTTCAACAATTGGCTTAAGTATTGGTGTCATTCAAAGGGGATCCAATGCCTGTCAGCCTGGGATGACATGCTCGACAAGCCACGATGCTTCGCTAGGGATGGCTTACACCTGTCACCCCTGGGCTTTCGGATATTGGCAAAGGCTCTTGCTACCCCCATAGTGCCTTTTTTAGGCAAGGCTCAAAAGACAAACCCACCTCCATAGGTATCACAAGGGATAAGAAACTAAGAGTAATGCTACTCAACGCCAGAAGTCTAAACCTCAAGATGCATGCACTCGAAACTCAGCATGGAGAACATCGATATCTGTGCAGTAGCAGAAACCTGGTTCAAGGCTCCCGAGAGCACTCCAGCACTACCAGGTTATACCTCATACCATGCTTTTCGGCCCCAAAACTTGGACTGAACCACAAAAGGAGGGGGAGTATCAATATTCGTCAAAGATATCAACACCTCCAGGTTGGTGGCACAGCACGAAGCATCAGAGACTATCCATGTGCAACTAACAGTGGGTAAAACTGTCTTCCAGTTTATAGCCTGCTACAGACCACCCTCCCAAACCCAGGAACCCCACTCAGCCTTCCTGAGAACACTGGAAAATATGAAGGTCTCTCCAAACACCATTATATTGGGTGACTTCAACTACCCAAACAGACTGGGAGCATTACTCTAGCTCCAACACCCAAGCCCAAAGGTTCCTAGAATTTATAAACTCAAATGCTATGGAACAACTTTTTACCACTCCCACAAGAGGGGAAAACATACTGGACCTGATCATCACCAACATGGGGGCTCTATGCTGCAGACCAGAAGTGTATTCCTCACTGGTAAGATCAGACCATAAACTAATCTCACTGGATATTCACATCCCAACCCACCCCCTGCCCAGAAAACCACAGTGAAATACTTCTCTAAAGCAAATTTCACACTCCTCAAAACCGAGGTGGAATCCTTCAAAGCCATCGGGCCTGTGGAAAATACGGCCCAGACCGCAGAATCCTTTATAAATGCATTCTATGAACACCTTCAGGAATGCATGGATCATGCAATCCCAAATAAAACCAAGACCCAATCCTCCAAAGGCAGGCATCCTGTCTGGTGGACCCCAGCCATAAACAATCTATACAATAGAAGGAGGAAGCTACTACATGATAGAGCAAAATCCCAAAAAGGGAAGGCATCTCTGATCAGTATTAGCAAAAAACTACAGGCACTCATAAAATTGTCTAAGGCCAGCTTTGAGAGAAAAACTGCACAGGGCACTAAGGATAATCACAAGGCTTTCTTTAATTATGTTAGGAACCTGGGTGGGAATTCCCAGATATGCTCAGAATTAGTCCAAAATGACAAAAAATACACCAAACCCACAGACATTGCCAACATCCTAGCTGTCAGGCTCAGCGCAAACTGGGCTGCATCTTACATGAACTCCAAGAAGAGCTAAACCCAAATATAAAACTACTGTTCAATGTCAGCCTTACTACAGGATATGTAAGAGTGGCATACAGCAACAGTGGTCCCTCTCCAAAAAGGTGGTGCCTCAACGGATCCTGGAAACTATCGCCCCATAAGCCTGACTAGCTTGGTCTGCAAAGCTATGGAAAGGATCATCATGGACCTCATAAATAAAGATATTGGGGACCTACAGACACTGGATCCTACCCAGTTTGGCTTTGTTAAGGGCAGATCCTGCCTCTTAAACCTGGTCTATTTCTTTGAAACAGTCACCAAGGCTATTGATGAGGGGAAGGTGGTCCACACAGCCTACCTGGACCTCGCAAAAGCCTTCGATACAATACCCCACTCGGGCATTATAGATAAGCTCACCAGCTTAAATATAAAGCCCTATGTCACTAGATGGGTTGCAAACTGGCTCAAGGACAGAACCCACATGGTTAGAATTGCTGGAGCCATGTCAGACTCCAAACCAGTTACAAGTGGCATCCCACAAGGCTTAGTCCTGGGACCTCTCTTGTTCGGTATATATTTCTCGGAGGTACAGGCCAACACGGAAGGACTGTGGCTGACCAAGTTCACAGATGACTGCAAACTATGCACCATAATCGACTCTCCAGCCATCACAAGCATCCTACAAAAGGGCCTCATAGAAACAGACAACTGGT